>NC_092567.1:9069213-9244213 GCF_037975245.1 Apostichopus japonicus
GAACAGTTAGAAGTTTAGACTGAATTATTGCAGTACCAGTCTAAATTAGATTGAACACTTTCTAGTATATTAGACTGATATATAAGCTGAAAAGTCAATCGTTTAAAATGAATTATTACACATCATAGCTATACTGTCAATCTTATGAATTGCAAATTCTGGTTTGAAAATGCTTCCCTAATGATCCTCCATGTTGGCTAAGTGCTGAAATTCTTCATTGTTGATGCATTTACCCTCAAAAACAACATTCTAAGATATGTTAATGCAAGGGAATTTACTGAAAGGTGCATAATGGCTCCTGAGTTAGTATGGTCTGTATTTCAGTCTTTTTCTCAACACAAGCACCAGAAAACACACTACTTGTTAAGAAAAAGTCGCCTAGGAAAGAACCTGAGCACGAAAACCAAACTACCGAACGACTGATGCGCTCTCAACCCCAGTCCCCTTTCATCGGGACTGTGACTGAGAGATCATCGTCGGGTGTGCATTACCATTCCCTTCGAAAGATACTACATATACTACATACACTACATATGATCTTAGCCAAAAGGCCGAAACACAAGTGACTTTTCTGATCAATGTTTAACAAGTCATGTTGTGATTTCAACATTATTTAGTGGAAGTTAAAAATGGGTTGTAGACAATGATACTTTAAACATCAGTGAACTGAGTACTTTGGAAATACTATCAGTTGATCAAGAATTGTACATATCCTACAGGTATAACATGTTAGACAGTTTAACATTTGGCTTCAGATATGAAAGAGTATTAAATTCATCACAGAGTGGTGGAATTTGCTTCCACGTAGACCTTTTTGTTTTGTTTTAGAGATACGATATACATAGGTGTGGGCCTATGTTTTCAGCTTTAAATGGACTTTTATACCATTTCTATGCTTCATGTACATTCCTGTACTAGCTTGTGTATTTGTTATATCTATCTGCTTTCTATCTCTGTAACTGGACACATTAACATCTCAGAGCTGCACTGGAAAGAAGCGACTTCTACTGTTGGCAAGATTCGAACATTTGAAGTGCAATAACATAGCCTGCGTGCACCGTTGTTTTGTATATACCATGAACATCAGACAATCAAGGCATGATAATTTGTCTTACTATGGGATTACCTTAATAAAGATAGAAAAACAAAGTTTTCAATGAATATGCACAGACATTGCAAATATGTGAGTAAACAATTAAAATGCCTGTAATTATTAATGTGAACTGTTAATATAAAAAGAGAGAGATACCACAAAACAAGAACCCTACAGTCCATAGTAACATAGTTCTTTAGTAAATGGCCACACAGGATCGGAACAGTCGAAACTTGTTCACTTAATGTGCAAGTCATGTACATGAATATTGATTTGAGTGGACTTCAAATGGAGTGAGTCATCTTCAGTTCGCTGCAAAAGTGTAGCATTGTCAGATGTTATGAAGCGACTTCTATCCAATGTATTTCTGTGGTTAACGTTAACAAGCAATTGTTTATGTAATTTCACAAACTTCCACATTTTTGGAGACGCACTGACTTTCGAAGAGCTTGTCGGCTGCCTCCACAATGTTTTCCCAGCTGGAAATAACTGTTTTGTTGGCTCAGCTACAATGAAATAGTGCTTATGGCCAGTGTCATGTCCACCAGAAAGTTTAAATTGCTGACTATACTGGACAATATTCCTTTTCCGGGCTGCAGCTTCCACATCTGTGCCTTCCTGTTGAGTAAGGATATGAAATCAATTTAAAGAAATATTCTTACAGAATTGTTTAGACAGTGAGCTTAACCCGTAAATGCATTTTATATTAACCCAATTGTTGAGGACCCCTGACATGGATAAATCAGATTATTCATGGGACTCTTTAACTTGGAGCTAATAAACAAAGGATACAGTACTTGTATTTCCCTAGGAAAGAATAAAGAAAATGAAATATGACTGGCAAGAGAAGGCAAAGCTACTTTAGGTCACCACACATGCAATGTATGTTTAATGTGATGTGTAACATGAAGAATAGCCAGCAAAGAAACATAATGATAAGAATGAGTGAGGGATAACTGACCTATCATTGATGGCATTTTGCTGATTGACAATACTAGTACAATTAGTGATAAGGTGATCAAGATGTCAACTTTGCAAGAATTAAAGCACACATAAGGGTCTGAGGTCTGAGAACCATTCTTTCACAGAAAGGAGATCTTGTCATATGTTTTTCTTTGAGGTAGTGATTAAAACCCTTTATGAATCTTTCACACACTAAATCATCTTACCATTACTTATTAACCATAACTGTATTTTTGTGGCATGTTGTCGCCAAATGTTTTCCCACCGTTTTATAGGCTACTATAGCAGTAAGTTTAGTTGCACAGATACGAATCTGTCACAATACATTTGGATAACTAAATATGTATTGTGATGAGGTTTGAATGCTGACAAGATTTTAATACAAAATAAACCCTGATTTATGCCTTTAGGTCCCATGTTGCGTTTAAGTAAACAAATCATCATTTCTGTGCTCACAGTAAGCCTATAATCATACTTCCACATATACTGTGTTTTTTTTCTTCAAAATTTAGATTGTATTGCAAATCTGAACAATTAAACAATATGAGATCAAAACAAACCAGGCGATTATTCACATATACCCCCGTGTTTACATTTTCTGAGTTCTAGTGTGCATGTACTGACGGCCACACTGTACCATACACAGTGATACATATAACAAAACAACGGTCTCATTGCTGCTAGTTTGTGAATTAGCCAATATTTCTAGTAAGAAATACACAATTGGAAAGAATGTTATTGCAGACACTAAAACGGGATGATATCAGCACAATATGTAGGTTGGTCATAGTTATTACTATTACCAAGGTGATGAACGCATCACTATTTGCAGGGTTGTTCAGCGGCCCTGACAATAATTTAAAATGTATTCAGTATTTAACTTACAGCTATATTCTGTACGAAGTATAGGACATCTCCAGATCTACTAGTTGGCAGCTTCCCATAACTATACCTCTTCATATTTACCTATCTGTGCAACATGTAGATTAGAGTAGATATAGTACAGATGTCTTTCTGAAATGAAAAAAAAAGAATATTAAATAATTAGAACATCACATAAATTGCACCATCTAGTTTAAATGGTATGGACTGTTCATTAAGCTACTTCCCATAATCACAGGCTGAGAGATTTACCACCTCCTACAACTTTTACAGATGGTATTACAAGTAGATTTAATATTCGGCATAACTTTTTTTTTCCTAATAGGGTTGTAAATTAGTATAACGGTTTGCCTGAGAAAGTTTTACTTGCAAGTAGTGTGAATGGGTTTAGGAATGCTTTGGACAAGCACTTTAAGCATGGTTATTGGCTCAAGAGTGTTTGTTCATTCAGTTTTCTTTCTCTCTCAGGACTATAAGGTCCTTGATGGGGACTTGAGTGTCCCTCCTGATCCTGTTTTTTCTACTAAACTAAACTAACCCGTTTGAGGCTTATAGCATTGCACTGATAACGTGCTGATGCTTATTTTCACACGGCCCTCTGATACCTTACACCCAATAGCTACTCTAAGTTACAACTTACGTAGTTACTATTGTTTTTTAATGATCAAATCTGAGCACTGTACACAAAACTTGTTTGGCTCCACATAGTAGTTTGAGTATGATACAGGCATCATATCATCTTATTTCTCTTCCTTTACAACATTACCCAGGAAAAATTTTACCTCAAATTTACCGCGGTAACATACCACACTTTTACCCGGTAAAACCGGGGTAAAAACGCGGTAAATTTGTTGTACATTACCACGGTGTTTTGGCCCTATGGACGCGGTAAACCGCGGTTTACCGCAGTAAATTACCACAAATTTACCATGGTTTTACCTCACTTTTACCCCAATTTTACCGCAATTTACCACCGTGTTACCATACTTTTACCGCGCTTTTACTACACTTTTACTACTCTATAACCCCAAATTTACAACAGTTTTACCGTTCTTTTACCCCAATTTTACCGTATATTTTCCATGCTTTTTCCTTAGTTTTACCTCAATTTACCATATTTTACCACGCTTTTACCACAGTTTACCGTTCTTTTACCCCAATTTTACCCTAGATTGACCACGTATTTGCTAGACTTTTACCCTAAATTTACCACAGTTTTACCGTTCTTTTACCCTAATTTTTCCGTAGATTTACCACGATTTTACTTTAGTTTTACCTCAATTTACCATACTTTTACCACGCTTTTACCCCAATTTTACCGTAGATTTACTACGCTTTTACATTAGTTTTACCTCAATTTACCATGATTTTACACTAATTGTGGGACAGTTTTACCTAACATTGAGAATTATTTTTTCCTAACTTCAATCAGCATGCACACCATATATTTCTTTGAATTTCACCCATCGGTGTACTGTATCATAATTTGGCTATATGCATCTACCCTTATTGTAATGGTTGTATGCCTGACATGTAAGTCCTCAGTTGTAGAATGCAACAGTTTTTAATTCATCAAATCCATGGAGGTTTCACACATGAGAAAGCTTTGTTGGATTTCAATTACCCTAGATGGTATGATTCCTGATTCTCTTCTTTTGACTTAATTGGTAGTCCAGATTGGACTTTTCATCTCTTAATGTACTCAAAAACTTGTTTTAAATGGAAAGAGTACTCTGATCATAGATACATAGACTTGTCAAGTCATTTAATGGACCTGACAGAGAATACCCAAATCTGAGGACACTGATTGGTCAATTTTTGTGTGCCACAGTGTTGAGGCACAGAAGCTATGCCTTAGTTCTTCTTTTTTTTTCATTTTAATGGCTTTTAGGTTCTCCCAAGAATTAACTGTTGTCTCCTCTCAAATATATCAGGGATTCCATGAAGGAATTCTCTATGTATCTATCCTCTGCTTGTTTTTTTTTTTTAGGAAAAGAGATGCATACTATAACATATAAGAGTAGCAGTTTGTCTCTCTTCTTTATTCAACTCATATCCACAGGTAATTTATATTGCCAACATTAAGATATGAATAGAACAAAAGGTTTGTCATATCAGTATTGCAAACATATGGGACAAAATCATGGAAAATTGCTGTAAATGTACCATCATGTTTCATAGTGTGACCCATATATGTTCTACTGTGGTAAAATCATGGTACAATTATGGTAAATTTACCATAGTATAATTGCACCATATAGTTTTACCCTATTTTTACTGTGGTTAATCATGGCACAATTGTAGGAATTTCATATATGTAGTTTATGTACCATATAAACTTACCCTACTTTTACTACAGTAATATCATGGTAAAACTATGGTAAATTTACCGTAGTAAATGTACCACGCTTTTACCCTACTTTTACCGCGGTAATACCATGGTAAAACTGTGGTTAATTTACCGTAGTAAATGTACCGCACTTTTACCCTACTTATACCGCGGTAATATCATGGTAAAACTGCAGTAAATTTACCGCGGTAAATGTACCACACTTTTACCCTACTTTTACCGCGGTAATACCATGGTAAAACTGTGGTAAATTTACCGTAGTAAATGTACCACACTTTTACCGCGGTAAAACCATGGTAAACTGCGGTAAATTACCGCAGTAAATTTACCGCACTTTTACCCTTCTTATACCGCGGTAGTATCATGGTAAAACTGCGGTAAATTTACCGCGGTAAATGTAGCACACTTTTACCCTACTTATACCGCGGTAATATCATGGTAAAACTGCGGTAAATTTACCGCAGTAAATGTACCGCACTTTTACCATACTTTTACCGGGGTAATACCATGGTAAATGTACCGCGGTTGATTTTACCACAATTTTACCACACATTTACCCTATTTACCACACATTTACCATAGTTTACCGCGGTAAAATTAGGGTACATTTTTTGCTGGGTATATCCCTAACGCAATGTTATTAAGAAGCATAGACACAGGCACAGCCTAGGCTTATTGGTCGAGGTTACAATGAACTAGCGTAGCCTCGTTAGGCTTAGGTAACTTAACATGGGTAAATTAAATACAAGTTAGGCCTAGGCTAGCTTGACTTAACTGCATATTTACCAACTACTAACTAGCCTACTATAACTAGTGCTAGACCAAGACTAGGCCCTGTTGTGTTAAACCTAGGCTTTAGACAGTAGTACCGGCCATCTATAACTTACAACCTAGCCATAGGGATGTAGAAGACGGTAAAATCGCGTATCACGTGACATCTTGTGATCACACGCAAATTTGAATGATTCGATACGTAAAGCACGAAGAATAAGATAGACGCTCAAAAAGCCTCAAATTCGATCAAATTCAAAGCAGTATGTTACCTTCTCACCATGAGAGAGAAACAGCTATGTTGAACTGTGTTTTAATAAATTTATTTTATGTTTCTCCAATTTTTCTGTACCATCGGCATGCGAATAGTCAGTGCATGTGAATTGCGTGTAATTTCAATATAAAATAAATTAAGGTCGGCCTAGCATAACTTTGTTGTCATTTGAAGACCTAAAACTGTTGTATGGATACCTTTACAAAGGATTAATTTAATCTTGCATCATGGTTCTATCAGAGAATATCTCAAAACGACATGATCATTAATCACGTCCGTAATAGCCCAACGGGTACATTTTGTACGTCCACTGTGCATCGACGATTTTAGAGACATTTTCTGAGGCTTCAACTGTCAAAACTTCAATTTAGATAAATATTTGAAGGAGAGTATAATATTAAATAATCTTCAGGAAACAGAACGATCAGCCTGCATCATCAGTTTTAGGAGAAAGAAAAAGACCAAATTAGCATCGCGGTTTTACCGTATGCATATACCATCTAAGTTTGGGCCTACATCTTTTCATCATTTCTGTTTATTTATAAGCTTCTTGAGCTTCCACAAACATATCAAAGTAATAGAGTATAGGACAATACAGAACACTCGAAAATAATTTGCATATGCTAAGTTTGTCATGATAGGATTAACGTTAGGCCTAACTCGAACCTCGGCCTAAATTACTATTTAATACTAGCCCTACGTACAGTGATTCGTTAACGCTAGCCATATAGCATGTCAGTATGTTAGGCCTAACTAGACTATGCCTACCTCCAGTCAACATCCTATTCAGTGTTCTAAACTGCAAATGTACAATATGCACTGGAACTTCCAAGTACATACGTGTATAGAGGGACGTAGCTAAGGCCTGATGATTGGGGGGGGGGGGAGGGGGGTAGTGGCTGAAATTCCAACTGGATGGGTTTTGAAGCCAGAAAATTCCAACTGCTGCCTTGTACCCTCCATGCACTACTCGTAAACGATACGGTCAGTGTCATTCAGACTTACCATCTTTGGCGACTGCACTTTTGTTCCGAACTTTTTTCGAATCATTTGTACCACTGGCCCTCACTTCACAATCTTATGAATCATTATGGTTAAGCAAGTTATCTGCGTATAAGTTTTATGCTTGAAGGCTACATAGACTACTAACTACAAAAGCTATGTTAATGTAACAAAGAGGAATATTTTTTTCTTCAACAAATTATATTCGACGACAAAAATACAGTGCTTTTTCCTAGCGCACTTAACATTATTTCCATTTGGAATGAAGTGAACAGATAAACATTATGCAGAAAAATGTTGAGTTGACGAGATACGATAAGTTGTGTTTTAAACATTTTGCAGAAAATCGTTCAATTGCTCAGTTTGAATGAAGTGAACAATTAAACATTTTGAAGAAAATTTTTAAATTGACGAGATATGATAAGTTGTCAATTAAACATTTTGCAGAAAATTGTTCAACTGCTCAGTTAAAGCAACTGAGCAATCCAACATTTTTCTGATTTATAATAAGATTTTATCTTGTTATCTAAACAATTTACTGAAAAATGTCAACTTATGTGGCAAAGTTTTTCTTATGTTGATGGCACTTTTAAGCTTCCGTAGATTAGTATTGAGCGTTTTAGTTGTATACCATAGAGGCAATATATATCCTGAACTTACTTCAAGCTAGCGAACAGGGTCAACCCACCTAATAGCAAAATGAGTACATAAATAAACCGAATTGAAGCTGGCGAACGTTGTACAGTGGTTCTATGAGGCATATTCAAAATCATAAGAAGTTTTGTATGGTGGAGTATAAGGATCGCGAGATACAGTTTCTCAAAGTGGTAAGAAAAACGGTAAATATGACTAATTAATGGTGAATTTTGAACGAAATTTTTCAATTTTTAGGTCATACACAACCACAGGAATATATGAATAGGTCCAGGTAAATTAGAGTGTGACAGTCGGAAATTCCGACTGTCGCACTCAAATTTTCCAACTATCGTCAGTTTTACCAAGTTTGGAGTGGGGGGGGGTGGGGGTGAGACACTCCGCTATCGACGTCCCTGCGTGCATATATAAATAGTTTGTATATATCCCTGCACTACTTGCAATGCGCTAGGTTGCGCGGTCCTATCATGTTCGCCACTCATTGTAATCATGCAAATATCAAAAACACGTGATCATATATTACTTTCCTGATTGGACGTGATTTCAGTGAAATAGAAAGTATCAGTATAAACAAAAATTGAGCGGCGCAATGGATTCTTTATATGATATGGAGTGATTTTTAGTCTAAACTCAGTCCAATACACTGAAAACAATTGCAATCGCACTTCAAACTGAAACATTCAGTTTATCATTTCAAGAGAGTACATGCAATAATGTCCATCATTCGTTGCTCTACACATAGCCCGTTCACGTTCCCGTTGCTAAGTAGAGAGGTTTAATTTGGGCAGTTGTATATAGGAACTTAACGAATAAAAATAAAATAACGAATCACAGGTCCCTACGAGAGCCAACGTACCCCCTCTATCCACTCTACCGAGCATTATATAGTTGATGTGTATTTTGTTTGGTAAGAAACCTATCAACAACTAGAAACCCTGTACTGGTACAAGTACATTGACAGTATATACAGTTAATATATTATACTAATCAATGAAGGAATTAAGGAAGGTGAGGATAGTACAAAACCTGATAGCCAGGCAATAGAATTGTACCCCAGTCCCCTACCATCAACATATTAAAAGAAAAACATATCATGGACTATGCCTTGAACAACGAAATCTACTTTTCTTCGAAGCGTATATTATTACAGCAAAACCAATTATAAAGTGGTTAAACTCCGTAACGGTTGCCATGATACAATTATTCCGTCTGACGTCACTGTGTCTATACTTCTCTATTACAATTATTGTTTCTTTGTGGCAACAAATTCGCATCAGTGGTTTCAATTGTTCAAGTTTATAAAGTATTTTCTGCATACGAAACTTACCCGACTACTAAGTTTTGTAAAAGTACCCTGTCTTCGCTATGCCAGATAGTGTACACTGCAATATGCTGGAAGCAAAATGTCTTTTATGTGAATACAGTTATTGTAAGATTAGTTTCTGCAAGCTTTAAATCCAGACCTACATAGCGAGGTCTTCTCAATTACTGGTCATGTTCCCTACACTGAGCTACGTTAATCCACACTGATCACCATTGCTTACAATATAAAGTGTACACTTTCAGGGAGGATTGTTTCCACTGATGTGCTCTCACTCTAGACTAGTCATTAATCGAATTTTACGAAGATTATTTTTGTATCAGGAACGTAAATTCATGGTGTGGGTAGGATAAGAAACGAAAGAAACACGAAATATACGACAGTACTGCAATGGTCAATGGATCCCCACCACGGTTCTGGGATACAAACAAAGCCATTGCATTCGTCGTTCCCATGTGTATTTTTATGGAACTAGAAATCTAAGCAAGCAAGTAGTTGGCGAGAGACTAAATTAACGAAGTTTGTTTTTACATAATTGCCAGTAAACGGTTTAGTAAAGGTATCTTTTTAAAAGCCATGATTGCCATCTCGTATTAGAAATTTAAGTTGAATGACTGTCACGCAAATTATATTTATTTATAGAATCTTTACACAGTCAAACCAAACGCTAAGAAAATGATCATTTTGTGTTTGCTATCAAGTGAATGATCGAGGTCTACTTTTCTAAGTTTTAAAGCAGCTTTTAGCGTCCTTTTCTATAATGTTCTCAACCGCATTGACCCCACGATGCCATAACGGCATACATACCTAGCTTATCTGACCAAATCTAACTTCAAATGGTGGTATAATGTAGTATAATTTACAAATGTGAACGTTGTCTTTCTCGAAGATATTTTCCGTTAGGATCGAAATCAACCCCGCCATAACATGAATAATTAAATTCTGCGAACGTCATTGAATAATGAGGTAAATAATGACTGTTTACTTTGCCGGCGTCGTAAGCAACCCAGAACATCAGAATGTACTACAACACTGTGCTCTATTTGTATATATTCTGTATGGCTGTGATAACGACTCAACTTTTTCGAATTACTGAATGAATCTATTTTAAGCAATGGCTCATTTTTAAACTTGTCAGCTATTCACTGATTGGTTGAATTCAAACTAGTGGATTTGGGGAACTGTATACGAATAATTTTAAATGAGGAATTTGTCAGAAGACACTCTACTCATTATCTGCAGAAGTCCTTAATTACTCGCCAATTGATGCTCTTGGCAGGGGAAAAACTTGGCTAATATCGTAGTTTGCTGGTTTGTGATGAATTTATGTAAAAACACTCGATGGACATGTCAATAGGGTGGGAAAACTGCGACAAAACGCAAAAAAAGGTGCTTTAAGAAGTTATAACAACTTGCAAGCAAAATACCGATTACAGTAGTATCCCAGCCCGCTGAAGAAGGCTAAATGGGGTGGGGGCGGGGAATTCGAGAAACATCTTTTCTGTTGCTGAGATATAAATGTTTGAGTTTAGTCATAAGAAAGAAAAGTACTGGTTGTGCAATAACCTATCACGTCACAACATTATGCACTTTAAATTGTCTTTGTTTTCTGTTATAATTGAAAGCGGCTTGCGTAACCTTTAGTAGGGTAAGGTGACCAGACCTCCCCGATTTTCGGGGACAGTCCCCGATTACAGTGTGCTGTCCCCGATGAACAAGTGTCCCCGAATATGTCTCCGATTCGTCAAAATGTTCAGGAATTTCGAAAATATTCCACATTATTAGTAAAATAATTGTATAAAAAAAATTAGTCAAGTGAGCAGTCGCAGAACGGAACTTATAACCAGTATTTAAGGTGGGCCAGTGTAAAGTGGAAACACTGTTAAAATATGCTAGCTCGATATAGCCTAGCACTCTTTCTACCGTATAATTGGCAACTACGGTGACACAACCACAATTATATTGTGAGCATAACCACTCACAAGCTCTCAAAGAATCACGTAAAGTAAGTGAATTTCATCTAAGAAAAAGCTACATTTTTGAATATAAACTTCATTAAAACAGTGCTTCTAAGTATCCCCATTTTACATCTAAGACACCCCCTCCCCTTAGACCCCTCCCCATATCAGTCAGGAATGTCCCTGGTTCCAGTCAGGAAAATATGGTCACCTTATAGTAGGGCCAAATAATGTAGTAATTTACAGAAGTCGTACCTATCGACCAACTCTTTCCGCATTCCATACGCATATGACTTGTGATAAATAACTGAATTATGAAACAGACACAATAGACAGGCTGTTATGAGTATTATAGAATAATAATGACTCAGATCGTGTCTCGAAAAGTTGGGGGTTCGTGGACAACTGTGACATCCACAGGGGGTTCGTGGGGGAATAAAGTTAGGGGAACCCTGGTTTAATGTTTAAGCAGGGGGGTCCTTGGTATGTGCGATAGTCTGTGTATCTATGGGTATCAATGCATTGCTGGCTGGAAGAGAGTTGGTTCTTGCTGCCGGGGTTTATGTTAACAGTCTGGTGGACATTTTTGTCTCTGAACTTAGTATACGGGGAAGTAACAAGAGACGGATAGACCGTGGGGCGGGGGTCAGCTCATTTTTGTAGCAGGGTAGAGAGCGTTGATCGGCTTGTTATTGTTTTCTGATATGTGTCAATGCTATCGGATATGTCGTAATTGGTCAGTTACTCGTGTATAGGCTTCTACACAGTTACGGGGTCGTTTATATTGCTATGCGAGAAGCGTTTTTATACATAAATTTGGTATACATTATGAACAAGTTGCCAGGCAGAATCCTTGCCGAATTTTATAGCGTTTGTCAGAGGCAATGTTTTCAAGGTTATTTTTGGGCTTCTGCAAAAGACATATGGATCGGATTGATGCACTCTGCAGCTGCGTTGCGTACACTGCTTGTGCGGTTACAAGGTCGTTGCAGCGTAGGGTTCACGGGCTGACGCGGTCCATCGTTAGCTGCGCTGCGTTGCCTTTGACGAATTCATCATTTGCTGCGCTGCGTTGTCTATAGCGCAATGCCGACAGTTAAACGCGCTGCTAGGCAACTTGCGCATTACAGAATAGCTGTGCCGTGATAGGGTTAGTTTATGTACGTTATCCGTGTGCCGTGTTTTAGTCGTTGGGGTATTCCTACTTATATATATTTATTTGTTTGTCACACTGGGAAAGATGTGCTACAGGTACAGTGTATAAAGACAAGTATATATACTTATAAATCTCAGGATGCACTGTTAGTGTATTTTATTCAACGGTGTTCTCGATTCTATCCCTACCACCCCCCCCCCACCCCACACCTTACTTATCAACCGACTACGCTACAACATAACTGGAACGGACAGCGTTAAAATACATTCAGTGAGTACTATACAAGCGTTCAGTGTCACAAGGGGGTACGTCACGGGGTTGGAACGTTTTTTTACGCGATTCCGCATTGAAATATTTGGTCAAGGTTAACGTATACGACGATGGCTGAGTAATTGTCGGGTGGCTCGTCGACAAGTACAAAGGAGCTCTAGTACTTGATCCAAGCTAACACTTAGCTAGGCAAGGACTTCATAGTGCGATGACAGTATGTGCTTTAAGTTCTAAATAGAATCGTTATAGTAGGTTCAATTTAGGGAGAATCTCATTGAACCGTATCCATATGCAAAGTGGGTGTCATAACCAAAAAGCGTTACTTAAAACAGGACGATTCTAAAAGGCGTTATAAAAGCTTTCACGTCATCAGTGTATACAGTATATAGTAACTGACGTTTCCCTACTAAAGTATATGTAGTATGACCTCTGCCTCGGTTGGATAATTATGAATAGATTTGTTATGTTACAACGTTTACTGAAGAAAGGACCCATATTTTACAGGTTTTTTGAAATAAAAGTAAACAGTATGTAAGTGTGATGCAATTACTCAAATCACAACGCATGGCACATCAGTTGTACGACAGGTTTAACACGGCGATCACGGTAATACACGAAGTAGTGGATGTGTTTCTCCAAATAGCTTTGTACATCGGATTGATGTCTGCACAATTTGGATATATTGACTGGGTTTTTGTAAAGGAATTCTAATAAATGGAGGAATTAGGTGAGGTGGGTATAGTGCAAGACCTGGTGACATAGAGGGAATCCACCAGTGGCGGAGTGTCCATACAGTCAGGGGGGCGTATGCCCCCCCCCCTGACGGACTCAAATTGACTGCTGGCGCCCTTTTCAGCTTTTTACCACTTTTTATTTATTCGCGATTATTGACTTTTTTATTGCGCTCTCATCTACCTATTGACATTTCTCACATTTTGTTGGCGATGACACCTATTTATTCCCGTTTATCTGCAAATTAGCAAGGCCCGGAAAAGGTCATTTCCGGCGATCTAGGGAGTACCTTTACTCAAAAAATGTCGATATACGCTCCGCGCCAACCTGGGGTGGCGCTGCGCTTAGATAGTGTTGAACGCCCCTACAGACCATTCTCGCCCCCTTTGACCAATAGCCCTAGCTCCGCCACTGGAATCCACCATTCCCCCCTACACACACACAAAACAGACACGCTAGACTGTATATAGACCCCATTTAGTGTCAATTTGTATCCGAGTTGTTCCATTTTAGGTACATTGTGTGTATGTGACTTGCATTTGCTGTTGATTTTGAACTCTTCTATGCAGTTTGCTTTCTTCTTTGTTAATAGTTAATATATTGTACTAATCAATTAAGGAATTAATTAAGTCAACGTACCCACAACTTCCTACAGTAAATAGGTCACGTGTCACCAGTCGGATGAGACAGCTATCTACAACTAGAAAACCTATACTTGCACAGGTACCTCTAAAGTATATTAAGTCAACATATTGTAATTTGTTCCTCACCACTACCACAATGATATTGTAGCGTGACGTATTATGGGGAATAACATCCCCTGTAAAGACTTTTGGTAGTGGAATCTTTCTTTTGTGTTCACTGTGGTAACCTCTGTATTAAGCTGTCTGTATTATGTGCGTGTATTTGTCCCTTCACAGCATTTGTGGTTTAATGCTTCTGTAAAATACTATACCTAACTGCATGTCTTCAAGTTAGTTCGGTGTAGCCGACCTCACAAAGACTAGTGCCTTTTAAATTAATGTTTAGAGTCGAGGATTAATTCGCATTAAGTAGAAGCTCATTATGCAGCTTATACTTATAAGTACCTGCGACAAATATAAAGGTTGAATGGCACATTGCTACGATCCGCATGAAAAAATATAGTTTTCCTTCCTGAGAAGGTACCAAATACATGGCGTATATGAGAGCATGCGTGCAAGCTGTAAATACGGTGATACGACCATAATCGATGTTTGTGACCATATAGCTATATTGACCGTTCACTTTATTGACATAGCGGGGAACATTTACATGTGGTTCAGGCGACGAATATATTGTATTCCAGAAACAAAACTAGTTTAACGTAAGATTCCAGCGGTACGTTAGAGTTATAACTTACATAATTATAGTAGGTACTAATTGAGAGGGCAAAAATTGAATAAAAAAATTCTTTATGTCTTTTTTATTCAAAACAAATGTTTACAACCTTCTATCATTTAATAAAAAAATTATTCCTGCTAAGAAGGAGCATAAGGCAAGGGGTAGAGGAGATGGATGGAATGGAAATAACACCGTTATCTTGCATATGTATTATGCACAAGCAAAACAAAATTTCTCAAATAGTAGGTAACATGAGCTTTAGCAGCGTTGCTGCTCTTGTTTTAACAATACAGCAATCCGTACAACGAACATCTGTGTGTAGTCATTGCATGCAACCAATGTATGGTTCATTAATTTTTACAGTGGTGTGTAATTCGATATTTCGGCTACTCTACATACGAAGTTTTATGCTAGACACATTAAAATCACAAACCTCCATATCCTCGTAGAATAAATATAATTCTGATAAATACTCAGCTGTAGCAAAATATTCTCTTCCTAAGGAAAGTAAATACCAAAACTGAAGCATTCCTTCCTTATTCACGTTGTATATATTTATCATCTTTTTCAAATCTCATGTTTCTTGTTTTCAATTATATATCTCTGATCTTCCAAATAAACGACCTTGACAAAGCGTTTTGCAAATGCGATACCGTATCCATAGTAACTGTCATTTTAAAACGCAAAATGAAATAACGCGGATGCTATAACACCAAATTTGCTAAATTATCTTTGAACTTCAATCACCTCCACCGCCAAACCCCACACCATTCTACCTTTAGATTTAACTCCCGCGATTTCCACGAGTCTCCCCTGCGAAATAGTAGAACAAATTGATTGTATACTTCAATTGATGGAACCTCATCTGACATATTTACCCCTGTTTAACCCAAACCACCCTCCTCCTACCCTGTTCTCCCGGTAACCCTCATTAAATGTTCACACCAAATTACATTTTTCAAAACGTAAGATGGCGATAAAACAAATAAATGAATTATAAAAAAAAAACGAAACTCAGTTTGCTACCATTTGATCGTTATTATTATTGGTGAAGCAAGATATGAAAACCTCTTTATCAATTCTCAGCACATTCAAACTTTATACATTCCTTACATATCTTTGTCACTATATTTTTCGATCGACTCGATTTTACCTGATAATATCCGGGATAGTCGTGCATATAAAGCTTTACGTGCACTTAGGTGTGTTTTACTGACAAGTCGCAGCTTTTCTACCGCAAGATATGGTACAGAATGCTTTAATTACTAGAAACTATTCCAATGCATTTCATGTTGGTTGCGTCAATACTAAGGCCAGGGTAACAAACTTTCAACGGCTGAACGAACACGATCACGAACAAGATGTCAACATACAAGTAACTCTTTATACTATTTAGAGCTTGAATATTGTTAAATACCATTAGAACTACGTTTGGTTTTTCACCAACGTAGGTTGACGCCACTTTCTTTATTATATAATTTCAATTTTTCTATCGGTTTACAGACTCCATCGCTTATGCGAGAAGTGTTGATCACCCCAGTCTTATTGGAAGTATCTGGCAGAAATATCTTAATGGTAAGTGAAGCAGTTAATGCTATATTAGAAAATGTATTTAGTAAACGAACCACAAATGTGGAAACGTTATCTTTTCTGCTATGTAGTTCTGCTATGATGTGTCTTATAGTGTGGATTTTGCGCATATCTATTGGATCCTGCTATTAAATTCTTTCATTTAGCAGCGTACTTTCTCTATAAATGTATTCAGTTATCTTTCCAGCAACGCAAAATGCGTTGGCTTTCAACGAACATCCATCTCGGAAAGGAAGTCTTATAAAGAAAAGCAAATGTAGTTGCCAATACAGAATATTCACAAAACAGGAAATTTATAATATTTTCTAATAATTATGAATATGTTAACATTGCCCAAATATAAAAATAAATGAAAAAAATGGCTTCTGATCTTTAGTTTAAGAATATGTTGTGATGACGACCGTTCAATTAAAATGTAATCTTTATATGTTTATACATTAGCTATTTTGGTAAAGTATCAAATGCTTTTATGATACAGCTACAGATAGATAAATAGATAGATATGTATATAGGTAGGTAGATGAATGGATGGATGGATAGGATGGATGGATGGATAGGATGGATTGATAGGATGGATGGATAGTATGGATGGATATGATGGATGAATATAATTGGATGGATAGTATGTATAGGATGGATGGATAAAATTAATGGATATAATCGGATGTATTGGATGGATTGATAGGATAGATGGATAGGATGGATAGGATAGATGGATAGAATGATTGGATAGAATGGATAGGATAGATGGATAATATGCATTCATAGGATGGATATAAGATGGATACGAGGGATAGGATGTATAGGATGGATAGATGGATAGGATGGATGTTTAGCATGGATGGATATGTTGGATGTATAAGTTGAATGGGTAGGATGGATGGATATGATGGATGTATAGGATAGATGGATATAATTGAATGGATAGTAATTATAAGATGGATGGATAGGATGGATGGATATGGTGAATGGATATGATGGATAGATAGGATGAATGGATAGGTTGGATGTATAGGATGAATGTAAGGAATACGATGGATGTAATTGGATGGATTGATGGATATGATGGATGGATATGATTGGAAGATAGGATGGGTAGATAGGATTGATGGATACGACGGATGGATATAATATATAGGATAAAGGGATACGATGGATTGATAGGATGGATAGTTGGATGGATAGATAGTATTGATGTATAGGATGGATATATATAATTGGATGGATATGATGTATATGATGGATTGAATGGATGGATGGATAGAATTGGATGGATAGGATGTATAGGATGGATAAAAAGAATGGATGGATAGGATGGATGGAAGGACATATGGATTGGATTGATGGATGAGATGGAATGGAATGGATAGGATGAATGGATAGGATGGATAGGATTAAGATGGATGGATGGATAGGATGGATAGGATAGATAGGATGGATATGATGGATAGGATGGATAAGATGGATTGATATGTTGTATATAATAGATGTATACGATGGAAAGGATGGATTTATATGATGGTTGGATTGACAGAACTGGTGGATAGGATGCATGGATAGGATTGATAGGATAGGATGGATAGGAATGATCGGATGAATTGATACGATGGATTGATAGGGTGGATATACATGATGGATGGATAGAATGTATGGACAGGATTGATGTATAGGTTAGATGGAAATATATGGATATATGAGATGTATAGAACAGATGCATAGATTCGATGGATTGATAGGATGGATAGATATGATGGATGTATAGAATGGATGTATAGGATGGATAGGATGGATGGATAGGATGGATGGATAGGATGGATGGATGGATAGGATGGATGGATAGGATGGATGGATATGACGTATGTATATTATGGATGGAAAGGGTGGATAGATAGGTTGGATACGATTTATGGATAGGATGGATGGATATAATGGATGTATAGGATAGATGAATTGGATGGATAGATAATATAAATGGATATGATAGATGGATAGGATGGATATAAAGGATATGAGGATACGATGGATAGGATGAATATATATGATGGATGTATAGGATGGATGGATAAGATGGATAAGATGGATTTATATGATGAATGGATATGATGTATAGGATAGATGGATTCGTAGGATGGATAGATAGGATGGATAGGACAAATGGATACGATGGAATAATAGGGTGGATAGATAGGATGGATATGATGGATGGATATAATAGATAGATAAGATGGATAGGATATGTATGGTTAGGATTGATGGATATGTTAGATATGATTGGTGGATAGGATGGATAGAATGTATAGGATGGATCCATAGGATGAATAGGATAGATATGATGGATGGATAGGATGGATGAAAATGATAGATAGAGTAGGTGGATGGACGGATAGGATAAATATGATTGATGTATATGATAGATATGTAGGATCGATGGATAGGATGGATAGATAGGATGGATGGATAGGATGGATTGATACGATGGATGGATAGGATATATAGGATAAAGGGATGCGATGGATTGATAGGATGAATATATAGGATGGATATATAGGATGGATAGTATGGATGGATAGGATGGATGAATAGGATGGATGTATAGGATGGATGGATTGGATAGATAGGATACGATACATTCATAGGATGGATAGATAGGATGGATTGGATTGATGGATAGGATGGATGGATAGGATTGATGTATAGGATAGATGGTTGTTTGGATAGATAATATATATAGACGGATATGATAGATGGATAGATAGGATAGAGGGATACGATGGATATAAAGGATGGATGGATATAATTGGATGTATAGGATAGATTGATATTATGTATCATAGGTTTCATAGGACATAAGATGGATAGGATGGATGGATACGATGGAATGATAGGATGGATAGATAGGATGAATATGATGCATCGATACGATGAAATGGTAGGATGGATGGATAGGATGTATAGCATATATGGATACGATGCATGCGTAGGATGGATAGATAGGATAAATAGGATGGATGGATATGATGGATGTCTATGATGGATGGATGGATAGGATAGATATGATGCATCGATACCATGGAATGATAGGATGGATGGATAGGATGGATAGGATGAATGAAAAGGATGGATGGATATGATGGGTGGATATGATGGATGGATAGGATGGATGGATTGGATGGATAGATAGATAGGATGGAAAGATATGATAGATAGGATGGATGGATAGGATGGCTGTATATGATGTATATATAATACTATATAAAACTAACAATAACAAACTAAAAGTTAAGTTGATGTAGAAAGACGTTCGAGAAATTGTGGACGTCGGTGTTACGGTCTGTAATGTTTCCCTACGCAATTTAAATGTGTATTATTCATATTAGACTGACACTTTTTTACTTTTTACCTTGTATAAGAAGCCGTTTCACACTTTCTGCACAGTTGACATGTATGCAAACCTAAATTAATAGGTGTAGCTCACAGCGTCACTGCATTATACGCAGGTTACATCTAGGACTTGGGCTTTACTGTGTAATTCGGGGGGAATGGTTGTGATTTCAGAACTAATTTAATTCAAAGAAATGATAGCTACCTTATATAATATTAATAGTTTATACTAGGCATAGTCAATGACGACGATACGTGAGGTTGGTTTGTGTTTCTTATATAGCATATATCCCCAAACTTCAAGGCGTACCTCTCTTAAAGATGAAATAAAAATATTCCAACAGGTATAACTATAATTAACTTCGAAACCTTGCCTTCAATAAGTAAAGTAGCTTATTATGTGATGTCACTCCTCGTAATAGTGAATAACCTTTTCTTTGATGTCATTGTATCGGTGTACATATGTAATGGAAGCACACAACGGGTGATGTGTGTACTATAAGGATTTGCAATATAGACGTGTAATAGTGTGCTGTTTATAACACACATGCAGTCGGAACCATTTCAGCCAAAATACAATCTACCAAATCGTCACAACCGAATGAATAATTATAACAGAATTTCTATGTGATTGTCTCCGTTACATTGGGCGATAAATACCAGTGCTGCTTTGTTTAATTACCCGAGTTAGAAATTAACCTAAATACCATTGTTGCTTGCTACCGTCATACATCATTGACTAAGACAGACTGCACACACTATGAAGGAATTGGTCGTGGTTAGCTGGGTTGTATGAACTTTTGCGGTTCTCCAAAGTAAAACTAATATTACGAACCAAAAGAGGAAGTTCAAATGACTGTGACGTGTGGAGGTTGGATTTAAGCAGTATTAGTTTCTAAGGAAAAAAATAATGCTACTTTTCTGAAAACCAATATACATTACCGTTGGCTGTTATTCAAGCTATTTATAAATATAACCGAACTATGCACTGAATTGCTAAAACAAAGTTAAGACGTCAATAGGTAATAGCATCGCATTAATGTACATCAGGCTAGCAAGACATGCCATCATAACATATTCCTATACTTTACTGTATATCATAAACCTACCGAGCGACCCCCCCAGAACCCCCCTCCCCCCAGAACCCCCACCCCCCCCCCCTTGAGTACCCCGAAACATTACATTTACTTAAAAGCAGGAAGTATCACTTAAGCACTCTTTTCAGGTTGAAGGAAGCTAAGCGACCCTCCTCATTTTTTCAGACTGTCTTAATGATCCGATGCGAATAGTTTAGATACTGTGGTAGTGTATACCCAATAGTTAAGACATTATTGAAAGCGTATTATATGAATTTTATGTTACGATTGAAATTCGTGAACGTCAGCTGGATTGTTACAAAATTCGGTATTTCACATTCAGATACTCGTTATATGTTAAAATAACTGGATATTCTTGCGTCCGTGGAACAACGACATTAGAAAGTGTCTAATACCTTTTATCAAAGGATATTCTGAAAACTTATATCAGTTAAGGTAAGTCTCTGTATCTTCTAAATCTCCTATTTTCTAGGGCTGAGCATATCAAGATAATAATAACAATCGTCACGTAAGATACAATGACCCCAAGCAGTAATCGCTTGCGATGGTGAAAAGTATGTAATAACTTTGTACAGTTGTGTCATTTACTTATCTATAGAAGTGTGATAAATATCGAATATTATCATAGCTAACGTCACTATCGTTTCGTAACCAAATCGGTATTTTTAAGCATGAGATACTGTTCATGAACGATATAACCATATAACAGAATTGTTTAATTTTCCCATTGCAAATATTATTAAGATAAACGTAGGCCTACATGTCTATCCTACATAATGAAACGTGTTTAGTGGATCCTGCATAGTGGATTCTGTTTAGTGGATCATGTAAAGTGGATCGCGTATACTGTATCATACATGGTGAATTATGTATATTAAATCGCGTATAGTGAGTCACGTATGGTGGATCGCGTATAGTGTATGCTGTATTGTAGATTTTGTATAACGGATCATATATATTTGATCATGCATATCGGACCCTGCACAAGTAATGGTGAATAATGGATTATATATAGTGTCGTTTACAGTGTTTCATGTTTATAAAATCCAGCATAGTGATCCTATAGAGTGGAGTACGCATATTAGATCACGCATTGTGGATACAGCATACTGATCACGTATCGTGGAAAATAAATAGTTGATCTTGCATATTGGATCATGTATATTGCATCATTTATAATAATTAATGTAAAGAGGATCGTGTATACTGGATCTTGTATAGTGGATCCAGCATATTGGATCCCGGATATTAGATAATGTATAGTGGATTCTGTAAAGTGGATCCAGTATAGTGAATCGTGTAAAGTGGATCGTTTATAATGGATCGTATATAGCGGAATGTGCATAGTTGATCCAGCATATTGGATCAGGTATAGTGAGTAATACATATATGACCCTTTATAGTGTATCTTTAATTTTGCATCTTTCAACATAGAGGATCGTAAATAGTGCATAGTAGATCTAGCCTTGTGGATCCAGAATAGTGATCATGTAAAGTGGTTTCAGCACAGTGGATCGTTAATATTGCAAACAGCATTTTGGATCATATATATTCGATCCTGTAAAGTGGATCCAGCATAGTGGATCATATATAGTCGATCCTGTAAAGTGTATCTAGGATAGTGGATCGTGTAAAGCGGATCGTTTATAATGGATCTTCATAGCAGATCAGGCATAGTAGATTTGTTATTGTGGATGCTGTATAGTCGATCCTATATAGCAGCTCGTGTATAGTGGAACCACGTATACTTTGAAAACATACGGCAAAAATATTGTGGTGTTCTCAGTGTGTTGTAATCTGTTATAATGTATGTTCTTTTAACCTGATGACTGTTATAGCAAATGTTGATGAAAGCATTGAATCTCTCAATATAACCTAATCCTGCTGCTGGTTTTCGTCTCAATACATTGGCATTTACCTTCGACACAAATTACCCGCACAAAATGTATTTATCTCCTTTATCGATGCTGGTGCATTTAGGCCCTAGCACGTTTTAATCTCGTAAAACGCGACATAATTCTAGTCCTTTGCAGATGATAATTTCCCAATTTTAAATGAAAATACAGTAAAACAACAGTTTTACCCAGTGTATTGATTAGATCCCTTCCAACCAATATTTGAGGCAAACTGAATTGACGCCATTTTTCACCACCACACGCATATGGGTTATTGTCAATGTATATGCAGATTGACCAAACCCTGATCCATAATTGGGTTAGATATCCACCGACCCCAGCGATGGGTAATATTCATTGTTCAGGGTCTATAATATACACTTCACCTTTGTATTACAAATATAACTAGTATCCTAACAAAGAACTTTCAATGTACAAACTACAGTATATAATATCCCTTAGTGGAATTTACAAACTAAATACAATAATACACACTACAAATTGCGGAATTTCGAAGTGGGATAATAGTCAGAATATGCGTATTCCCGGCGCTCTGATCATGAAATGAAGGTGGTAATATTTTGTATAGGGTCTAGCAATAGCCATCCGTGACTTGACAAGGAATGACCCAATACGCTTTTTTGAGAGCCAGTTTGCACAGGAGCTCATTTTCAACCAACCTTAAAATAATGTTGTTCAACTGACTTTTCTGGACATGTACTGAACTGAAAAAAAAAAAATGGTTTACAAACTACATGCCTAAAGGTTATACTTTTAACTTTGGAACACATATTATTTTATTGACTTTCTGCCTTTCTTGAGAAGTTTGCAAATTATAATACACACTGTACATGTATAGGTCTATTGACATTTATTGTAAAGTAATGTCTTTTAAAGTGAATTAAACCAGAAGCAGACAGTACATTGTAACTATTATTTGTTTATATGACATTGGATTCGGCAGATTATTTACTTATGAACTTGAAGTACAATATCCAGGCTCACACAAATATGGAACATCACAACAGGAAAATGTTTTTTTTTATTTGTAAAAGTCTCAAATTTTTAGGGTTCTTCATTTAAAAATAAGGCAAAATACCTTCCTGAAATGTTTGTACAAACAGGGTGGTACTATACCTCTTCTACTAAAAAAAAAACAGTAATCAGATTTTGTTCAACGTGAAGCGTTTTGAGTTTAAGGCTGTCAAATACGACCACTTTTGTACATCAGAGCAACTTAACAAACCTCATAAACTAATATTGAGACAAGCTAACAACCTGAAATTGGTAAGTTGTTAGAACTTAATACTAACAATTATAGTGAAATACCGTCACAGATCTCAGATGGTTACGTTGGTAAAATAAATTGCATCAAATCCTTTCTCGTGCTGAATCGCATCATGAAGTAGCAACTTGATAGCTGCACAACTTGCAAATATATTGCAGGAAAGCATTGTAATCGTTGTAATCGTATTTTTTTTTTTTTAACTTGGCATAATAACCTCTGAAAGGATCAAGTATCCTGACGCAATAGTGTAAGAGCAATTCATCACTGGAAATAACACATTTTTTAGCGAAAAATACAAACAACTTTCATCTCAAAATATGTTTATTTACTCTGCATTGAGAGTTGCTAAAGTAAAATATACATTCTTACCACAGTATTTTTTTCGTTGACAACTATTTCGCTGTTCTTTTGACCATGTGCTTCAGTTTATAATGTCTTTGGTGCAACGTTCATACATCGTCACAATAAGTCATTGGAGTGTGATTATTTCATTCGACATTGCGTAAAACGTTATTTACATACTGTAATTGGAAAGGGGTCAGATCAAGACGGCCGGGGTTGGGCCGACTTGTCTATATTGGTTGAGGATAAGGAACATTTCGTTCAACTTTGAATACAACTTACAAATAATATTGTATTGGGTAACAGTTAATGGTAACTTATGAAGTGTCTTTTTAAATGAATTTTTCTATTCAATTGACAGGTGGACAAACCTGCGTATGGACTCGTAACAACACGATCAATGATTAGATGAAGACATGAAGGGCAAATCGTAAGTCAGTTTCAGTTGATTTACTTTTCTCTTTAGGTTCAACAAGATGGTAATTCAACATAAGATTAACCCTTGTTACTTTCTTTAAGTATCTTGTAAGCGATATTCCGGGTTTTGATGGGTATTACTGTTTGGAATAATAAATGATTGTAACACGTAGCATAGAGTTAGGCATCATTGGGGTATTGGTCTGAAAATTGTCTTGGTTTCTCTTGTCATGTACTAATCATTGCACCTCCTTGGAATAAAATATTCTTTCCCAACACATTTTCATTAACAACACATTGAACCAAATCATATGCAACATTAAAACATTGCAGTATATATCTTGACGGTTAACGGAACGATGTAATTATTTATATTCCCTATTTTGCTCATATCTTTAAAACAGATTCTTGGAAACGATGGGCAGGGGCTGTACTCACACGACACCTTTACGCTTCGTAGACTGTCTGAAGTAAATCACGTGATAATGGAGCTGAATCCTGATCTTCAAGGTAGTTGCCTTTAACTCTGACTTTGCCATTTGCGTATCTTTATTTTCTTTTGTTAAAAAATGTAACATCCTTCCACTCTGTCGTCTTAATAACACAGAGAATAGTAACAAAATTGTAATATCAATAACGTATAAACAATTAAGATTTAGGTGTTCCCATGTGTGTCACTAATTTATTGTTCGTCACGTAGTACGTATTAACATTTACACATATTGTTTCTGTTTTTTGTTTAGAGAAGAAACAATTTCTGATAGCAGGTCTCAAAAGGACATATAAAGGCCAATATGATGCGATTCAACCCCTGCCATATATAAAAGATAGACTTTATTGTGTGGACAAGGTCTTTGTAGAAGGGGGCGTTGAAGTTTGTCTGGCACCAGAGCTAACGCCAGGCACCAGAGGATCATGGGAGCGTTTGGAATCTTACAAAAGTATTTATACTGACTTTCGGTTTAAATCCAAGAGACGCATTTTACAAGGAGAGCCCGGGTATGGTAAGTCAACGTTAACCCTTCAGCTGGCCTACGATTGGTGCAATGACGTATCTGATTCCCCGATGAACAATGTAGAAATACTAATTCTTCTTCGGTTAAGACAACTTGGAAGTGTAAAGTCTCTCTACAGGGCAATTAAGTCATTTCTTCTCTTCCATGAACCCCGTGTTAGCAAACATGAGATTGAAGAGATCATTCACAGTTGCTCGTTCGTCCACATTATTTTGGATGGATATGATGAGTATCCTGGCAGGGACAGCAATGATAATGACGATGTACACAAGATCATCAAGATGGAACTGTTTGCAGACTTTGATGTTAGCTTAACGACAAGATATCTTCCAGAATGTCTTAGAAAAGAAACTAAGGGGGCCAAACTAACAGGGTTCGATGATAAAGCTAGGGACGAGTACATTCGCAAGGCCGTAGTAGGTAACAACGATGAGGCAGTGGAAGAAATAAAACGATGGCTCTATGAAAACTCCATCCTTGCTGATCTTTGCCAGGTGCCTCTCATATTCGTGATGTTTGCCCACATGGCTCATGATCAGAGAGACTTCATGAAGTTCAAGTCTGTCACACAGTTCTTCAAATACATGATTAGATGTTTTTACGACCATCTGAAACAGAAATTTAAAGACAATAGAAGCAACAAGTTATATCTTCATGAAATGGAACATCATGAGCTACACAAAATAGCTTTCGAAGGATTAAACAAGGAAAACCAACAATTGTCATGGATTAAGACTGGATTTCGTCAAAGAGTCGGGCAAGATTTATATGACCAGTATATTTTAATTGGCATTTTGGTCGAAGAAGATGAAGTGAGCGATGATTCTACTGGAGACAATGTGTTCTTTACAACGATGGTCCGTTTTTATCATAAACTATTCTGTGAATGGTATGCAGCCCACCACCTTGTCACTCTTGTAAAGAACGCACACGATCTCTCCGATATTCTCAGGTTCTTAGATCCATTTGATCTTCAGTACCTGTTTAGATTCGCCTGTGGTCTGGATCCCAATGCTGGAAAGAAACTCATCAACCATTTGAAGAGATTACAAGGCGGGGATAAGTTTGCCATCCTCTGTATCCTGGAACAAACTGGTGACGTCAACGACATTATGGATTCGGTGGAAGAGCTCTGCTCGCGTCGCGTTGCAATAAACACAGGTGACAGCGCTCTTCTTCAAAGATCGACGACACAGTTGCTGGAGATTGCATCTAAAAATCATGTAAGTTAGCTAATAAAAAAAATCTTTTCCATTTTTTCCTACACCTAATTTAGGATCCGTTTACTATTTTATAATCGTTTTGTTTTCTTTATTCTCAAGTCTATTGACAGTCATTGAAAACTATTATTTAAGCCACTTTATATCATACAGAAGACGGATGGTTTTCCTAGCTAATGAATATGCAGTGGTGTATTGAGAATAATTGCAAATGATGTCATAGTATATTTAAACCAATCAGAATAATCTCTGCATGTGTCAAATTGCGCTAAAACTCTAATAAAACTGATGATGAATTGAGAATATTGAACACATACTTCAACATAAACACATGGAGTGTTCATGTTTGGAATTTCAGATTCTTCCGTTACGAATAAATAGCTAGTCTTCCAAGACTTTAAATAAAAGTTAAATGCTTCGAATGATTGAATTGAACCTGGAACAGCAAGCCATATATGTTGGAGGAAATTGTCTAATCTTTTAAGTTACCCCATTAACATTATGTAACATCAGTTATCATTAATACCAATACATGGTCGGTAACCGATAATTTACAATGTGGTGATCGAAACAGTCATTTGGCAGTTCTTCTATCAAAATAAAACTGTATAATTGAACGTGTTGGATAGAAATAATATTAGAAAAGATAAGGACAACATGTAATGCCTTTAAATCCAACATAATATTTAGAATAGATATAACTACACTCTACACAAATTTTCAGACATCCTGGTCCTTCGTCAGGTGTAAAAAGAGTGATTGAAATCACGTTAGTCTATCGTAAGCCCCAGAGTGCTCAAAGTGCTTGAACCGGGAAAGCAAAGCCATATCCCTATTGAGACCATGACATTAATGTAGTAACAACCATTTTATTTTTGTATTCATTTTATTGTCATCGAACCATACTAATGTAGTAACAACCCTTACAGGGAGTGTAGTGTATGATCATTGAACCATACTAATGTAGTAACAACCCTTACATGGAGTGTAGTGTACTGTCATCGAACCATACTAATGTAGTAACAACCCTTACAGGGAGTGTAGTGTATTGTCATCGAACCATACTAATGTAGTAACAACCCTTACAGGGAGTGTAGTATATGGTCATCTAACCATACTAATGTAGCAACAACCCTTACATGGAGTGTAGTGTATGGTCATTGTACCATACTAATGTAGTGTATGTGTAGACTCAAGCCATGCAAGGTGTTATCACCGAGAGAGTTGCCTGGTGCAGGGAGATGTCACTGACAGCGAGAGGTTTATGTTATTAACACACTTTTACAAAAACGTATTCTTACAGTAGAATTCCGGCAGCCAGTACGCCTGCGTAAAGTCGCAATTTAAAAGAAGTTCGTGAAAGACGGTGCGCCGTTCTTAAACGAATACATAAGAACCGTTAATCAACAAGTAAGAGTTAGTTATGTAAAGGAATAACTTCTCTCCTGTTAACGATTCCTACTGTTATCAAAGTTTGTCGATTTTTTACTTCTATTGCAATTAATTCTTCAGTGGCCAACACATTTAGTGTAAATTAAAACCGACACCCTTCAATATGTGTATTTTTCTAAGAAAAGACACCAAGAAAAGAACCTAGGCAAGAAAACTAAACTAGTACCGTACGACTGATCCGCTCTCAACCATAGTCACCTTGCATAGAGACTGTGACTGTGTGATCTCCGTCGGGTGTGTATTGACCATTCCCCTCGAAAGGGATCACCTAATTATTATACGTTTAATTTTAGTTTTAGTAAATGCTTCAGAGCAACTACATATACCGACTCTGTGTATTTGAGAAAATAGTGAACACTCTGACGTTAATTTTAGCCCAAACAACAACAGTTTTTAACGCATGCTTTGATATCAAATGAAGTAACTCTACCAACTTTTAAATTAATTAGAAACATGATGCGCATAATTCAACACAGAAATCACCAATCGAGAATATAACCCGCATAATTTTGTAGCACTTTTGTTATGAATATTATGTTGGTTAGTTGATACAGAACGGTGATAACTTGTAATTGTGCATTCATGCAAAGGTGTCATAATACCCACTATTAAAGACAAATTATTCATTATTGGCATCATGCAGTTTATAATGCATTCAACTGTTATTCTATATACAACCAATGGTGAATGTTAATTTACAATATAAAGGCACTGTTGTATGTCCATAACGTCTTATTTTCAAAATGTCACTATTAATTTACAGGGTCTGTTTTGTCGTCGAGAGAGCTCCTTGGTATAATAAGGCAGCTTTTACAGAGAGAGAGAGAGAGGTGGAGGTGGAGAGAGAGGTGGAGAGAGAGCTCCCTTGTATTATTTGAGAGCGGTCACAAACATAGCTCCTTAATATTAATAGGAGCTGTCACAAAGACGGTTACCTGGTATAATTAGGGAGCTGTCTCAGAGAGGTCCTTCGTATAATTAGGCAGCTGCTACAGAAAGAATTCCCTGGTATTATTTGAGAGCTGTCACAAACAGAGCTCCCTAGAATTAATATGAGCTGTAAAAAAGACGGTTGCCTGATATAATTAGGAAGCTGTCACAGAGAGGTCCAGGGTATAATAGGCAGCTGGTGCATACAGTAATCCCTGGTATTTTTAGAGAGCTGTAACAAAAGAGCTCCCTAGAATTAATATGAGCTGTCTAAAAGTGGACTCCCTGGTATAATAAAGGAGCTGTTACAGAGATAACTCCCTGGTATTATCAGGGAGCTGTCACAAACAAAGCTCCCTGATATTAATATTAGCTGTCACAAAAAAAGGATTCCCCTGGTATTACCAGGGAGCTGTCAGAATGGGTGCACCCTGGTATAATTAGGGAGCTGTCACGGAGAGAGGTCCTTGGTGTTACACTAAGCCCCCCCCCCCCCCCCGTCATGATCAATGTTTTGTTTTCGCTGCGTAGAAGTATAGAAGACGCGAAGATAGCATTGTACTGGATCAAAGTATTAATAGATAACAATATCAGCTGATCAGTGATATGGTAAACTGTTAGTTTGTTATGTAAATATCGAGTGATGGTTTCTGGAAGCTAAATAAATACTATGAATTGTGTAACATAAGTGACTTTTAGTGCACGGTTATTGATGTGATGTTTGACTTTTAAATCGATATTCTCATTTGTATCGGCGTTACAAGGGATATGAAAATAATTTAACCCATTCCCCTCTCCCACGAACATAACATATAGCTATGTATTGACTCAAATGTTCTTTACCACTGCAGGTACAAAAAAGAAATGCATATATTACACATACAGGTTGTATTTGCAGAGACCAAATCTTGGAATATCAATCATTTGTGCATATTCCTCAATCGTTTATCAGCTCTTAATTATAATTATGTAATGTTTTATTGCAGATCCTCAAAGTGCTTGTCTGGTTTCAACATTCTTGGTGTAATTGTTGTGGTTAATTGTGACATATTAGGTTAAATTGATTTTTTTCCTGTAAAGGTGGAGGATGGTGAAAGATGTAACAACGGATTGTTAGAAATAGCTGAATTATACCAGTATACCATTGTAATCACTACAGAGGTATTATCTAGGCAGAGTGGTAATGAAGGTTAGGTGCGGTTGCCGAAAGACCCCTGGTTAAAAAAAATCTTCCTTTAATAAGATAAATGCAATATGAAATGTATAAAGAATGAGACATAACATTACCATTATATCTAAGATACAATGTGAATGTACGTCATAATTAACACATGGGATTAAATGCATACAATAGCATACAGACTTTACTTTATTAGTATTATTATTATGATGAATTATAAATAAGTTATGAAAATACACTCGATCTTTTATATTAAGTTTAAGACGAAGCATTTAAACAAAAAAAGGAAACTTTAATACCTTGATATACAGAGTCAAATAAACGTTAAAAGGCGTAAGAACCGGGGGGCTGGGGCGCCAGCCCCCCCCCCCCCCCAGTGAAAAATATGGTGGGGCGGAAGTATCATTCCGCCCCCCCCCCGGCCCCCGCTTCGCAAGTCAGAAAACCCCTTTTTCATTTCCAAATGAGAAAAAAAACTCATTTGGAGCACCAAATTGCATCTAAGGCCAGGTGAATATTCAAAATTATTTACAAAATGGAGTGGGTGTTGAAGTGTGCTATATTGCACCAAATTGCATCTGAGGCCACCTGGAAATGCAAAAAAAAAATCCAAAGGGGAGGGGGACACCCCTCCCCCAGGCCGGGCATCAGTCTCCAGCCCCCCACTCAAAAATACCTTCCTACGCCACTGTAAACGTTGTTATTAACAATGAACAAATTAAGATTCAACCATGACAGTACCATATATGTAGAAGACCAACAAAACAATAAAATCCATTTAGAAATCGAATGATGGCTTTTGAAAGAAGGTCCAATACACCCTAGAAATCTCTACCAGACAGGGGAGGAGAAGGTGATATTACATTCAGAATTTACAACCGTTCTAGCTATTGTAGTGCGCATGCACGCTACATGTATTGAGAAAACTAGCCCGCTCCATCATCCGCATGGCTAGCTTGTGAATGCCGGCTGAACATACACTCTTCATAGCAATCTCAAACTCACAGGTTTGCCACGCAGGAAAAAATCCAGACCCAGATTAGCAAAGAACTGTGGCGGCAAACAGTTAATTCTGCACTGGCACACGTAAAGAACAAAGATCCCCCTGAGTAGAATACTTCTTCAAAACAATACGTAAAATTCTCTACTTTGGTTCGAAATTCTCGAATTGAACAAGATAGGTAACAGTTGAACGTATTTGATTTAAAAAACATCTTGCAAACAAAGTCGCCAGCAACAAATGTTAATCGTATTTTTCCGCAGCGACTCGCGATCGGTGTTATTTGCACAAACAGCTAACCCGTAATGGTATGGTATTATATAATACACACTACACAGTCACAGTTTCCACAGCTAGCTGCTCTGTACGCAGGCCTATATGGCGTATATCACATGTCTTGAATTATGAATCAGGGCCAGGAAATCGACCAAGGATTTTTTAATACACCGGAGGGTGTTACATTTGCTCAATAATAGACTAGTTCTACATTGTATTCGTTAGATTAATCATGCATCAGGCCTTCGGTGTAAATCACCGTATGTTCGTAAAATTTCGCTAACTAGGCGAGGATCATAGAATTTGAAGTAGGGAGAATGACGTCATGCGATATACACCGAAGCCACTCATCGTACTAGTGGCGCTTTGCTTGTACGAGAAGACAATAACGGAGCGTAATACAAACACTAAGTCTTTGACATAACTAAAGTGATAAATAAGGGGTTAATCAACGGTCTAGCGTGCGTTACTCACAGGATTAATGCACGATCGGGGGATAATGCAAGCGATGCACGAGGGCGGAGCCCGGGTGCATCCAGCGATAGCATTAACACCCGGAGTGCATTAATCATGTGAGTAACGCACGCTAGACCGTTGATTAACCCCGTTCATTCATACACTACCATTTGTGTGGGGGGAAAATCATAAAACAAAACATTTTTGGTTACATATAACCGAAGATTTATTAAAGTGATGCCCCGTAAGTCGAATTAACGATTTACAACCAGCATAACAATAATGTACATGTGCAATTATAAAGTAATACTGAACGATAGTGAATAATTATAAAGGAAACGTCTTTGAAAGGCTGTCATTCATAAAAGATGAACCATAATAACATTTTAACTAATCTTTGGCAATATTGCGGCCATAAAACTATTTTTGAAAGGTCTCAATAACAAGGAACTACAAACAATTACTAGTTGGCTTAATCATATCAATACCCTACAGCTTCTGGTTCCCATAGCAACCATTCTAGGGACAAACATGTACGTATGGTATACAGTCATACGATAACATAGTAGGCCTTGTATTAGACACGTACACTCACTTGAACGTACACACTACACAGTGCTTGGCACTGCGGTCGTTTAACTTTAAATTTATAACACCATGAGCAACAAAACGGCCTTGCGAACATTTAATTACGGACAGATACTGGATATATTTAAACTCAAAGCATCCACAACTGTTTGGTGTTTTAATACGGATATAACAATGAAATTTGGAAGTAAACATTCACAGGACTTTGGAAAGAACATTTGGAAAACAGTTTGGACATGTTAGACGTTTCAGCCCTAACAGCAGCAGTAACGTTAAAGTCATTGTTGGAGGCAACAGCTGTGCAGCCTACACTTTGGCCTAGACTCGAGTGCGGATCCATGTTTTCGCGTCCTTTACCTCTGATGGCATCTTGCAAGACTTTTGAACAAGATCGTTTCTGTGAATTAAGTCTTTCTCAACCAGGTTTGCAAATCTTCCATTGTTTTCCTGAGTGTCTACCTCGTCTAAAGTGCGCAAATCGAAGTTCAAATCAAACGTTATATTAGCCATTTTGTGTTTTTGATGTATTTCGATAGCTCATCAAAGCAGACGACAAAACATGGTAACATGGTAACAATTGTATTCATCCGCCGGTAATTTTACCGTGCGTTACTCACAGGATTAACCACGGTCAGCTGACCTGAATGGACCAATAGCATTTAGGAATCTTTACTAAGTATGAATGAAGTTGACATTAATCACTCGAAATGGTGATATCGTGCGCCGCATTTGGATGCCAAAAATGTGGCAGTAGTCTGTAATTCCTAGGTAATTCTTAGGAAGCGATAGTAGAAGCAATTACATAGGTATCTTATTACTTTAGTAGCGTCGTCTGCTCAGCAGCTGTATTAATATTCACTGGACCCTGGATATAGTTAGCCTAGGCCCTAGACCGGCTACGGATGCGATATGACTAAAGCCTAATAACAAAAATGTTAACACCTCATTTTACTTAAAGCTGTATCCCTAACGATAGATCAACATGCCAGAATAACATGAGATGACGGTTATGATGTCCTGGGCTTATCACTTACAATGTAATACTAGGAAAATAGGTTACTATACCCACTTTGCAACATTAAACTGGAAACTACATGCACAGGCTAATATGGAAGTATTACACTAAGGCTATAGGTGTGTGCTGTAACGGGGTGGGGAGGACGGAGGCATGCTTTTTCACGGCTTTTTTCAGGGACAACTATATGACACTATTTGAGTGGTTCACTAAAATAATACAAGCAGGATGAAATGTTTGCCATATGCCTCTCAGATACCGGAAATGACACTTTCCATACAATGAAAGTTGCACAAACACTCCACTTACTCGAGTCATTTGAGGAGAGAAAAAAATGTTTTCAAAGTTGGTTCTTACGTCAGGAGTATATATAGTACTTAACACTCTGGTCGCAATAACATGTCTCTGTTGTGCAAAGTACACCTACAGTACTCTTTCGAAAAACGGGTAAAATCAAATTCAGTCTTACAAATGACCTGGCTTTTTGGCGTACACTGCAAAGCGCCTTCACTATATTTCAAGGCTTCACTGCTTAAACAAGCGGCGATAAACTGTGTCAGCATTCTTCCTAATTCAATTTCTATGACGAGGATACAGTAACGTTACCATGTTGTTCAAGATGACCAATCAGTGTCCAGGACAGGTATTCTCTGTCAGGTCCGGAACATGCGTGAGTCGTTCTTTGACAACCGTTAATGAGCTTGGTTGTCCGGATAATATGTGATGGTGTAGACCTAACTTCTTAGCTATATGTCAGGCGATTGCTAGTTAGAGTACTGTTAAGAAATATATCCAACCTTTGGTCTACGTTAAAGGACCAAACGCCGAACTCATCTATTCGTGACCGACATAACGTCAAAAAGGTTGCGGTAATGAAGACCCCTCCATTGAATATCAACAACTAACTCAATTTCACCTTCACCGCGCACTTCAATGACACGTATTTGTCCACAGTTGTTCTATAGTTATTTGGAAATTTGATCACATACAGTTGGAAGTCTGACCCCGTGACCTCGAAGAATGATCAACGATCACGCATATCATTAAATTTGAATTTGCCCGCATTTAACGTAAAGTCGGTCCTACATTTCACTCACAGAATTTACAGACATTGATAGTTAACAACTTACCGGAACCTCACAGAATGGATTAAAAGTAATTCCAATGTATGGTAGGGCAAAGATACCCGAGAAAAAATCAACGAAAACCTATGAAACAACGATTGCAATCCAACTTCGTCCTCACACATGTATTCCTAACTGACACAAAATAGGTCAAAACGAACCAACGAAAGAGAGTTACAGCAAAAAAGTTCTCCCATTTGTGGATCTTGTACTCTTCTACATGATGCTGTAAAGTTTCGGTGAAATGGTTGTCTAAGACGGCCAGTCACAAAACGATTACCTCGACTCGGCGATTTTGTTGCTGTCGCCGCCATTTTGAAATTAGGTAGACTTTCGCCAAGCCGTTTTCATGCTATGGGCTACTACCTACAAGACTTCACTCAAATCGTTTTCAATGTAGTGGAACCCATTCCTTTAGTGTACGGTCTATTAAGAATGTTAGGTTTTGTGGCGTGAAATTAAGTAATTTAAGTTGTGCTAAGGTTTGGAAGATATTTTGTCCCAAATTCTAATATATGATTAGGTAAAATGTAAAATTACTGAGAGCTGCGTATGGGAGGGGTAAGAGAGACAAAATGGGGGAGGGGGCAAGGGAGATGGTGTTTACTTTCTAGCTAAATTAATGGCGGTAACTATTAAGGTAACACAAATTTTCCCCGAGTCTGTTGTCAAAACTGAAGGGGTCATACCACATGTCGAAAAAAAAAAGGTAACATGGCCTAGGCCAAACCTTATATCTAGTTGCTTTCTAAGGAACTTCCAACAATTCCGAATGATTTATACCTGCAATACCAAATGATTTATACTTACCCACTTACCATAATTCCACAGTAGCCCTTACTCAGTGAGATTCTGCAAAGCTGGGTACTCATCTGTTGCTTATATTCATCAATAAATATCAGTTAACAGTTTTCCAGTCAATACCAATCCTTGTTTGGTTCATGTATCACACTACATAACCACTTGCCAATATTGAAGTTAAGTACTGTGGCTTGGGTAGGGGTGTGTTGTTTAGAGGAGGGGTGTGGTGTTTTTAGGGGTTTTGGGGAGGAAATGTGGTGCTTAGCGGATTTGGGGAAGGGTTTGGAGTTTCCCAGCTTTGGGATGGGTGTGGTGTTCACCAGCTTTGGGAAGAGTTAGGGTATTTTGGAGGGATGAGGTGGTTTTGCCACATATGGGGACTTTAATTAAAAGCGGACTTTCAGTACACAGGACGCGTTTGGATACATTACGTTCTATGGATACTCTGACCAAATATTTTGAGTAGGGCTGTTTTCTTTTTCTTTTGCACATGCATAGTAGAACATTAGTCAACAGTGGAAATAGAGTTGCCTGGTCTTTTATTGATTTTATAACTGTAACAATAAGGCACTTTAAGCAACAGAAAAAAGAAAACAAAAAACATTTGGTGTGACACTCTCCATGAAAGAACATGTTTTAATGTCCTGTGAAAATATGGGCATGAAATATAAATTACTTTGATCACTTCAAAGTGAAATACTTTGTTCAAATGGAAGGAATAGCTTAACAAAATTTGAATACTTCTTGAAATGAAACTCACTTCATACTGTGAAGACTTCATACAATAATATTGTCTGAAAAAAAATCACACACAATGTCAAGTGCATTATGACTGGAAAGGGTATTTCAAGGTGGCATAGTGAAGGCATGACATAACAAAAACAGTTCAGGTGGCAGGATGGATAGTTTTGTAACTTTGAAATGGTGAGATATACCTGTGACATATAGCATAAGATTAAATTTAAAAGACAAATATATAAAAGTAAAAGGTAAGAGTAGAAAGTAAATAAATAAGTCCAAACTTGACATATAACTTTAACAACCTGGTCTTCTTCAGAAATAGGAGCACCAATAGCATCCCAACGATTCATACTTCCTTTCATATAATTCAAATTATTTCCAACTGACTTGCCCTCTGCCATTTCAGTTCTGAGGTACTTTTTCTTGAGCTGAATTTTGTTGGTTAGAGAATCCTTTACGAACAGAGTACGCAAGGCATCCTAAGCATCACTTGGTTTGTCACTTGTTGTAATTAATTCCAGCTGACTAGATGCTATTGCAAGCACAATGATGAAAAATGCCAGTTGTGTCTTTTTCAAGTTTGCACTCTTCTACTTCTCACATACAGTAACCCCCAACTTTCCTGAGCCATCCTCATAGCCCACAGGCCTTTTGCAAGAAACAAATGTCTCATCTGGAAATTCCATGTCAGCCAGTTCGAGCCATCCATTTTGTTAATTTTCCAGGTCATATCTTCTGTTGTTCCAGCCACATTGGTCAGTTGTCACGACTAAATTAACCAATTTAAGTACCGACATTTCCCAAGAAATGGTTCCAAAATCAGCACATAAATTCCAAACAACAATCTATTCTACACAGTTAACTTCCAGTGTATGTGTCTGGGCCAATACCCTGTTCGAGTTAGCTAGAGAATAGGCATGAGACTGCTGAGTATATTACAGCCTGTTGCTGCACACAACTTGTTCTTTCTATAAGAGTATAACAGAAACTGAGGAAAAATGTAAATTACATATATATAGAAAACAAAATTGCTTAAAGGTAGCACACTAATAATACAACCTGATTAAACAAACAATAGTTTGGAGCAGAGTTGTAACAACAGGCACTTAACTGATCCACAGGCTGCATTCCTTCTTACTACGGGTACATATAACAGAGCTAGTAACTTAAAGATATATAGTATTAAATAGAATGTGAGACTACATTTATTAACAGATTTCTATAAATAAACTCTTATATGAAGACTTCAGATATGAGGATAATAAACATGAGGATGTAATAAACTCTGGAAGCTCTCTGGGCTAATACTTAATACCAGTGGAACTGCATTTTGCAATGTTAGTCATTATACATAACAAAACAAATCTAATAGTGAATGAAACTTTTCTTCTTTATGGGAATAACTTTTTTTTGGTCATATATACATGGGAAGCACCTTAGAGAAATCTGTGTGTGACACACACACATAGGGAAGACTGTACGTGAATGACTAACTAAGTACTTCTACTACTGTACCTATCATAGAAAACAACATAACAATAAAAAGATCGTAAACTCTCGTTAACAGCAAAACATGTTGTCACAAAATGATCCCTGATATTGTTTTAAGTCACCTGGAATTATAAGTAGCTATGTACAACTACATGGCTCTATGAGGTGCAATTGTTCTCAAGTACCAGCAGTAGGTCTAACTGTAATAGCAATAAGTAAAAAGTGTAAGCAGTATAAAGCAAGCTAGTTTTATTTCTGTGTTACGTATCTTGCTCTACATATTAAGAATAGGGAATTGGGCCTAGACTTAAGTCATGGATCTAATACCGGTCTTGAACACTTGTAACAAAGTGACATTGAAATGGATCCCGATCCCAGCATGGAGGAAATTTTCACCCAGTCCAGCTTTAATAAAACTCATAATAAGCCATGATCTTAACTTATACATAGTACAAAGGCAGTCTACTAGTACTACTAATAATTTTTGTATAATAATAATAATACTAAATTGTATCTTATGCAGTCCAAATCTTTTCAAGAACAGGCCCCTTAGAATTATTACACAAGGACAAGAAGGCGTAGGCTAAGAACTAAAGGTTATAAGCCTTAGTCCATTATTAAAATTGGACTAAACTATGCAGGTATTCTAGTATTACTAAAACTAGGCTAGGGCCTACCTGTAGTAAAAACTTGTCGTAGTATATTACTTTAGTAAATACAAAAGTACTAGGCCTATAGGCTAGCCTAGGCTTGTACTAGGAGTAATATTACTGTCCGCTATGCCCTCGAATTTTTAAATTTTAACTATTTAGTAGCAATCAGTAGTACCGTGACTTATCAACTCCCTGATTTTTCCATATTAACGCAAAAAATGAAGGGAATCTATGCCGAATAGAAAGATTACGAAAAATACGAGACGTTGCAAATCTAGCACTAGCTACATCATAGTCGACATATAGCGCTAGGCTGCACGTTATAGGATACGGTGCTTTCGTGTATATGTGTATTATGTACGTTAGGATACATGTATTAGGGGCAACCAAAACCACATAGGAGCACCATTTTCGTTGACCAAAAAATCACACTTTTCGGGGGAGTTACAACTTTTCTGAAAAATATGAGTAAGATTCAAGCTTATATATTACAAAAATGCTATTTTTACGGTTAAAAGTTGTCTAAGACGCGAAAGTCACATAACGATAGACGTCGACTCGATTTGACTTACCTTTATGTTTTTGCGTTGGTCGTCGATAAGAAAATGCACTGTTCTATTGGTAAAATCTTCGTTTCTTTCCGGAAATGATCGTATTTGAGTCTCTAAAGTATCCTTTATCGAGCTACGATACTCGTAAACCCGAATGACATTGGGATGTTTGCGAATTTTACCGATTACATCCATACATGGAAGTAGCGAACCGAAGTCCGTAGAACCGGATTTGCGCGAAACAATTACTTCCGGGTCAAGTAGCTGTGCTCGAAAATTTGCTAGTAACGGTCATATATTGAGGTCAGACTCCCAACTGCATATGCAGACTGGATGTAACATTTACCTTCCATACACGACATCCGTGTATGTGGCTTTTGCTGATTTTGTGTATCAAGGGTGACCGGACAACTCTCCCTGGACAATTACCCCCCGGAGAATTACCTCTCTGGACAAGTACCCCCGGACAATTCCCACCCAGATAATTACCACCCGGACAATTCCAATCCCAGAAAACTCCCCCCCCCCCCGGACAAATCCTTTCCACTATGCCTTCAACAGTTGACTCCCCACCGGACAATTACCCTCGGTAAATTACCCTCCGGGACAAATTCCCTCCTGGGCAATTTCCCCCGGACAGTTGGCCACAGATAATTGTCAATCGGGAGAACCCAATTGGGACGATTTTGTAACGCTACTTACCAATAAAAACTGTGCGTGTGTACGATAGTGTTTTATAGTAGCACAACCAACAGGCCCAACTCACCTGAGAAAAAGATAATCGCGAGGTTACTGATCCGAACAACGAGTATCTTTGTGCGGATATATTGATTTATTTCCGTTTTCTGTGTGTTAACCAAGGCTGCCCTGTAGAGAGTGACTTTTGCTTCATTATTCCACATACAGGTGTGAGATATTGGTATACTTTGGTCTACTTACATAGAGCTCTGAATTACCTCTTTCGTCCTGTCACGCTACCAATGTAATACTTTTGCAATGTAGTAAAACATATGAACACCGTTGAATTGAAAAGCTTAAATAGCAATACGACTGTATTTTAGGAGACAAAGTACCAAAACACTTTTTTGTTTCGCGTGCATTGTGTATACTATAGCTACTATGAAAGTATTTTGGGCGTCAAGTTAGTAAATTTGTGGAAAATAGATTTGGCTCGCTTCGCGCGCACTAGCCGCATTGTTGCTGTGAGAATTATTTACTCCTTCCACATGCATGTTAGCTGGATTACCTTAACATTTTCTGCCCACTTCGCAGTCACGCATGTGTGTGTCTGTCTTCGTTTTAGTGACGCCAGCTTGTAATCACGATAACTGATGCAAGATCCGATCGGTCTCATATACTTGGTGGGTATGTTACCAATAGTGAGTAGATGGTCCCTATCGTTTTTGGGGTCCAATCTTATTAATATTCCTAAGTAGACGGACTCCTTATCTCGGCAACCGAATGGCCGATTTTGTTCATACTTGTTTAGTGGCATTGGTGGGAGGTGCCGAGGGGCGGAGCCAAATGTAATTTCGTTGAAAGATGCTCGTAATCACTCTTAGTCAATGACGCAAGGTTTGATCATTCCCATACTTGGGTGGTGGATTACCCAGAGTGAGTAAGTATTCCCTATTGTTTGTGGTTCCAATCTCATTAATATTCCTGAGTGGGCGGGGCTTCGAACAATTTCTTTAAATGCTAATATCTCGGCAACCGTCTTTCCGATTTTGTTCAAACTTCTTTGGTGGCATTGGTGGGAGATGGGGAACATGTGTAGGTTATAAACCTACTTCATCTCATCAATATTCATGAGGGGCGTGGCCAAATGTGATTTCGCTGAAAATTGCTCAGAACCACTTTTTGATTCCTTGCCAGAGGCAAAAGGAAGATGTGCAGGCATGCATGTGTGTGTGTGTGTCTATGACGCCTATTGTAACCACTCTAAGTGGATGACGCAAGTTCAGATCGTTCTAATACTTCGGCGGTGGATTACCCATAGTAAACATATGATTCTTATTGTTTTTGGTTAAAGTCAAATGTCACCTTAGGTCAACAGAGGTAGGTCAAACAATTATATCTGGCTTCAAATCCAAAGGCAATGAATCACGAAGCTCTAGATTCTTGTTATGCATTATAGCCAGCTACACTACATTCCCGGCCCGTAGCATTTATGTTGTGTTACGGTCAGAAATTTCCAGAGAGGGAGTTGGGTCCAACATGTGATGAAATGTAGTGAGATATGTTAATAAGGAAGTGTGCTTACATGCAAAATGGTGCAATATTTTGCCATTTTTTGTAGTAAAGTGTCTTCATTATTTAGCCAACATTTTCAAGCACCCCCCCCCCCCATCTCTGCACACGCTCTGATGATGCATTCAACAGTAGCATACTTCAGTAAGTCAGGGGCGTGATAAAAATACTGATGGTGTTTGTTTATTCAACAGTATCATGTAGTCTATATACTGTTTATCATCTTTGTGATATCTGTTTTACAAGCTATTTGAAAGGATTGCCTAGCAAAGAACCAGTGGCATAGTTAGGGGCGCAATGGTATAGGGGCGCCCAAATGTGGTTTGGGCCCGTATAAACTGAACTAAAACTGTTGACATGGGGCGAAGTTTGCCCCCCCCCCCCCCGATCGCCATTAATGCCCAATACGCTACTACAAAAAATTGAAGTCTACTAACACTTCGCGTTCTCAAAGTAAATCACTGAAGCTGCATAAAGAACTACCATACTACAGTATATTAAAGCTGCAATGACAGAAAAGATAATCGCGCGTAGCGCGACATTTTTTCAAATCTGGATTTAACCATTGACCACACTAACTATAATATCATATCGTCTCTGCTTAAAACAGCCTGATTTCGTTCAATCGGCCTCATTTTTTAGTTTTGATGACGTCACATTGAGTCATATCTAGGTTTTGACGTTATAGGTACAAACCTGTCAACCTGTTTGACTCCAAAATAGGGAGAATAACATTTTTCTGGGCCAAAAAACAGGGAGAACAAGGGGAAGATAGGGAGGTTGGTAATTTTCAACTGAAATGATATAAATACTCCTAAATAAGTATAGTCTTCTTATTCAATACAATGAGAGAATCATCCAATCAGTGTTTCTTGTTGTAGTTTACAGCAGCTCGCTTCGCTTTCTACAGGGTTTCTTTAGTAGGCTTCCATTTGAAACAGGGAACAGTGGACTCTGGGTACTGTGACTGTGACTTAATGGCTAGTATGCTAGATAGAGTCCCATCAAGCTTGAGACTTGACCGACTGCAGTCTGTCTTGTTCTTGCGAACTACACTGAATATAGCCTTTCCTGTTTAGAGTTACTGTGGGGAATTACTAAGCATAGGACTAATTGTTGGCTATTTTCAGAAATGTCGCAAGTGTAGAACTTAAAAAAACCGGGAGAATAGAATATGAAACCGGGAGGCCGGGAGATTCTGGTAAAAACCGGGAGTATCCCGGTAAAACCGGGAGTATCCCGGTAAAACCGGGAGAGTTGACAGGTATGTAGGTACGTCAATGTGTATTTTCAATAAGCTATTTTGATTGTTTGTGGTCATGTTTCTATCTTCCTGTAATATATGTTGAGGGTGTAAAACCAATCGTTAATGAGCTGTTACAGAGCCTCAAAATAATCGTTTGCGTCCATTTTGAATTCATGTTAATTGGATATAATATTCAGTGGGGACACGACAACAATATGAAAAATGGAAATCTCCTGTTGCAGTTAGTTCTAGGTTCACTTCCATTTTTAATGAACTAAAAGCCTAAACCCTGCCTACATCGGCTGCCCATCAATCGTCGAATTTCCAAGGAGGGGATTGTCCTGGTGAATTTGTCCGGGGGGGGGGGGTTGTCCGGGGGAAGTTGTCATAGTTGGGAATTGTGCGGAGTGGGAATTCTCCGAGGGGGGGGGGGGGTAATCGTCAGGGGAATTCGTCCAGTGGGGAGTTGTCCGGGAACCGTATCAAGTATTATCATATGCCGTTTATATAAACAGAATGAAACATATAAGGTGCTGTAGCTTCAGAATATTATTTCGTTATCTGTTTTAGGAAAGGCCAATTATTAGGGACAATATATTTGTATCTTAATTGCCCTTTACAGGTACCCTAAGAAGTTCATTGGGACGCATCTAAAATATGTCCCTCTTTTTGAAAAAAAAATGCATCTTGTTATCCGTCTTTTTAATACCAGATGATTTAATACGTAATGGAACTGAAACATCTTATCTTCAATCTTAAAAAGATATCTAGTCATATATCGTAATAATGATAGTATCAACTAAGTACGATATCACGGGGCAAACTTCTTATAATCTTTATATTTAAAATAAAATAAAACTGTTAATAAACTGCTTATCCACTAGAGAGCTTGTGTAAGAAAATGTTTAAAATTATGTTGGTCTGACGTTTTGATCCTAACAGGATCTACTTCAGAGGCTAAATGACAAGTGGTCATTTCGATCCTGCTAGGATCGAAACGTCAGACCAACTTACCTTTACACGATCTTTGTATTTGTTTGTTGTGTAAACAGTGACTGTCATACAACGGTAGTAAAGTACGTTATAAATTTAGTTTATGGTACAGGCCAAGTAAATAGCTATAACAATAGGCAAGCAAGTTCCTGATTACGAAAGGTAGGTTAGCTGTGAAAAGATGTTAATATTTATATAGTAAGTTATGAAAACGAAGGTAGATACGAAAATAAATATATTCATATTAAGAACTAAAAACAAACAGAATTTAAAGAACAGAAAGCCCTGTTATTTGAAAAGTCCCCTTTTCTCATGTTCTGATTAGTAACAAGTGAAATACGTATCGTTTTCTTTTATGGAAATCACTGGTAAATACGACTGAAAACATTTATTGCTTTAATGATTTATAATCAAGTTACAATGGATGACACGTTATTGATTTAATTTTACTGTTAGCTGAATTTTGAGCTGAGTTTATTAGAGTGTTTTCACCAAGCCAATGTTTGTCAAGTCAAGTCACAAGTCTTTCGCTCATGTCACGCGTATAACAGTAGCTTATAGTCATTCGAGATGTAAGCTACTGAAAATCAACGACCGATGCTTAACGAGACATCTTTATCAAGTGCTTCGGGTCCTGTGAATGACGTGTTTCAGTGAGCTCTTGTTACAATGTTATGGAGGCTGCTCTTTTCTACAAGAGTAGTCATAATTGTAATATTGTACCGTTATGGAGGGCAGGAGCAGAGGGGTAGCTAGGGAGGGGGACAGGCCCTCAAGTATTTGTCTGCCACCCCCAGTAATATACACTGGGCAGTAACTGAACTTCAGTGTAAAACCGGTGTACGTTTACTCTCTTAATACGCAAATATAATGTTAATACAAAATCAAAGATTTACTTACTCTGTACAGAGACTAATCTTGTATCATAATGGAGGGCAGGGGAGGAGCTGAAGGGTCTATACGGCAACAGGCCCTCAAATATTTGTCTGCCACCCCTTGAAATTATCGAAACTGGAATAGAGATAAACATTATAGTATGAAACATTATTGTCTAGGTTTCCTTTTTTTTTCTGTTGGTTTTATCTGTACCAGGTGTTAACATCCGCTCCAACTGTTATTACCAAGTACGCAATATAATATCTGAGGGTTGCTCAGAAGGATTACCTCGCATTGTTTGGCTAACAAAGGATCCAGCCGAATGACTCAGTGATGCCTTAAAGTAGCCTACAACCGTAGATGAGTGGACCTGGTGTCCTCGACACTGAAGAATGTCTTGATCTAACAAGTGAACTAAAGGAAGGTGTGATAATGCACCCCCCCCCCCTCTTCTTCCCTCCAGTCGCCCCTTCCGACTCATACACCTCCCTTTGACACTCCAGGTATTCGGTCTGTCGGTACAACGAATATCACCTTTAATTGTGTTATTATACTTATTCACGTCACAAGAACACTCCGTCTTCAACGCAATCCAATTCCATGATATTAAACTACTGCGTGTACAGGGCTATGCACTGAATGTAAGGAAAGATATAACAAACACCGTCTTTAACCATCACGCCCCCATCACCATCCCATCCCTAGTAATTCCACTACATATGTGACTCCATGTGTGGCTCCATGTAGTGGGTCACGTTTTTCATCGTATATCGAGTGAAATATAGGCTTACTTTGTACTATGGAAACTGTGTACAACTAGCGCATTGTATGTAAATACTAACAACATCAAACAAACAGACAAGTCGTTCCAGACCCCAGGAAGAGGAGGGTTAGTTAACATGTACCGAGATACCAAACTAATAGGTAGCGTGGTTTAGATTACAATTCTAAACAGTACTTTACATACGGAGTAGTACTACAACATCCTTAGTTTAATAGTGTAAGTATAAATGCAATGTACAAACAAAACAACAATAACTCACTCGTTTAAGTTCAGCTGGAGTATAACAATTTATAATATTCTATATAAAGCATAATTATACAAGTATAAATGAACAACGGAAAAATGACTGGGAGTGATAAACAAAGAAAAAGAGGATTTTAAGTTTTAAACAGTAAACAATATAGCATCTCATGAATAATCATCAACCAGATACATACACATGAGAGGGTATAAATACATCTTATTCAGTGAATTATGGTTAATTTACCTTTCGCGTAAATGTTCTGTATGTAAAGGCGAACATGAATTATGAATGGTTGGGTATAAGTCATAGACATAACCGAATAATACAGTCGCTGGCCCATACATCATACAAAGTTCACTAATATATTGGTCACTCAGCCGCTTGAGGAATTCTTTAAAAAAAAAAAAAAACTAAATACCTTGTTCTGCAGAGTAAAATTTTTTATTAATCAGGAAAAAAAGATTCAACCATAGCAGTACCATTTATGTCGGACACCACCAAGAAAACCAATTAAATCCCTTTATAAATCGAGTGATTGCTTCTGAAGGAAGGTCCATTACACCCTAGCAATCCCTACCTATATACTCTTTTTTAGGCTTGCTATTGTAAAGTGATGTGAGAAGTCATTTAAGTTTAAGGTTGGGACGATTGTTTTCTGCAATTTCCAGTCAGCATTTTGACCCATTACATACACAGTAGGCAAATAGGACGTCATTCGATCAGACCACATAATATAGCTTGTATAGGCAAGCAATACTAACTAAGTAAACCTGTCGTAAACAATTGTCAACAATATAAGTACGGTTCATTATTATTATTTTAATATATTAGGTAACGACAGTTAACGATAACCCTTGTGTATGGTATATACTCTACAAACAATATGGCAAGCCAAAGGGGGAGGGGGGGGGGAGGGTGGACGACCGCCCATCGCAATTCACGGAATTGTTGTGGCGTTCAGCCGGTGAATAATTACACCACTGCTGCAGTAATCCCTGTCTCTTTTTCAACCTTAAAAATATGTATTAGCAAAGCCTTGCGCTTAGAACTACTTATATGGATGACATTTATATTCTAAATACGCCTCAAAATGCACCAATTGACGTCTGAACCTTTATTGGGGGTGGGGAGTGTGGTTGGACCCTAGACCCGCTACGTGATAGTCGGCTTGAATGACCACGGGGCATCATCCTCTCATTTATGAAATCTTTGGTTCGCATCTAGGCCTTTTTGGAATGCATGGTTCAGGCTCCTAACTTAATCCATCAATGGGCAAGTTTGAATGTGTCCTCCACTTTTGAAATCCTGCGCACGCGTACCTGTCTATGACCCCTGCAAAGAGCTGTAGTACATGACTACCGGGCCATACAATGTAGTGTCTGTGTTGCTCCATACCTTGCAAGGAACTGTCACGGAATGAAGAGAAAGGGAGCTGTCACTGAGTTCTTTGGTATAACTTGATCTGTCATAATATATAATGAGTGTATATCATAATTGTAATTAATTAATCATAAAGGTGTTGCTTCATACCTTGCAAGGAACTGTCACGGAATGAAGAGAAAGGGAGCTGTCACTGAGTTCTTTGGTATAACTTGATCTGTCATAATATATAATGAGTGTATATCATAATTGTAATTAATTAATCATAAAGGTGTTGCTTCATACCTTGCAAGGAACTGTCACGGAATGAAGAGAAAGGGAGCTGTCACTGAGTTCTTTGGTATAACTTGATCTGTCATAATATATAATGAGTGTATATCATAATTGTAATTAATTAATCATAATCAGGAGCTGTTACATATATATAGAGCTCCCTGCTATAATTAGGGAGCTGTCACTGAGAATAGCTCCCTGCTATAATTAGGGAGCTGTCACTGAGAAGAGCTCCCTGCTATAATTAGGAAGCTGTCACTGAGAATAGCTCCCTGCTATAATAAGGGAGTTGTCCCTGGGAAGAGCTACCTGCTATAATTGAGGAGCTGTTACATATAGAGCTCTCTGGTATAATTAGGGAGCTGTTACATATAGAGCTCCCTGCTATAATGAGGGAGCTGTCACTGAGAATAGCTCCCTGCTATAACTAGGAAGCTGTCACTGAGAAGAGCTCCCTGCTATAATTAGGGAGTTGTCCCTGGGAGGAGCTACCTGCTATAATTGAGGAGCTGTTACATATAGAGCTCCCTGGTATAATTAGGGAGCTGTTACATATAGAGCTCCCTGCTATAATTAGGGAGCTGTCACTGAGAATAGATCCCTTCTATAATTAGGAAGCTGTCACTGAGAAGAGCTCCCTGCTATAATTAGGGAGTTGTCCCTGGGAAGAGCTACCTGCTATAATTGAGGAGCTGTTACATAACCAGGTTCGGACGTTTTCCAAGGTTTTCCAAGCCTGTCGCTATGCCCGGAGTTAACTCGTTGAAACGCGGGTTCAAATTGCAGGGCTTATCTGCGGTTACAGTTTTGCTCCACCTATCCTTGCTTGAAGCATGGAGCTATAAACAGATGCTTGAAGCAAGACCGCGTTCGTGGGACCGGGGTAATATAGAGCTTCCTAGTATAATTAGGGAGCTGTTACATATAGAGCTCTCTGCTATAATTAGGGAGCTTACTTTGAGATATCTCCCTGCTATAATTAGGGAGCTGTTACTGAGTCCCTGCTATAATTTGGGAGCTGTTACTGAGATATCTCCCTGCTATAATTAGGGAGCTGTTGCATATTGAGCTCCGTACTGTAATTAGACATCTGTCTTCGAGAGAGAACCCTGTTATAATTAGGGAGCCCCCTCGTTATTACAGAGCAAAATGAACGAATGCTACACATTTCATGTACGATACTTCCTCAGCGCTAACTTAGGCCTCAAATCTACAAGTCATTCAATTTCTTTGAAATGAGCGTAGAAAATGGAGATGGGAGACGTTGGGGGGGGGGGTGGGGTCAGGGGTGTAAAAAGGTGAGAGATAGTAACACTCATCTTGGCATTTCTTCGTATGCAATCTTCATTTTCATCGCGAGACTATGTTCTCGCTGTTCGCGAGTCAGGAGAGGAATTAAAATAAATCGAGGCAGATAAAGCAAGATAAAGGTGCTCATTTATACATTGTGTACCTCTGTGTCATGTTCAGACCAAGTCATGAAATATTACATATCATAACCAACACCTCAATCGTGTCTAAGCACTTAATTACTCCATTCTCTCATATCAAATCCGCCAACTTCTTGTCTAATTTCAACATTCCTAGTGGACAAATATGGAACGCGAAAAGGGCAACCATATTTCGTTGTCTAAACTAAGTTTGTTGCTGTCTAAACTAAAGTTGTTGCTTCTGTTTTATCATGTTGTAGCTCAAATTTTGGTTGTTGTCTAAACTTACGTTGTTGTCTAAACTTACGTTGTTGTCTAAACTTTCGTTGCTGCCTAAACTTACGTTTTTGCCTAAACTTACGTTGCTGCCTAAACTTACGTTGTTGTCTAAACCTACGTTGCCGTCTGAAGTTGGTTCCGTTGTCTACTTACGTTATTGCCCAATCACGTGATATAAAAATATGGGCTATTCGCGCGAAATTCAACTTGCGCTGTATATACATACACGTCGTTAATTTGCTGACCAATTACGAAATAGTCAGTAAGATTGACATGTATCCCAACCCAATTACAAGCCGGTCAACGCTCTCCACCATGCTACATACATAAGCTGACCCCGCCCACTTTGCTCCTCTAGAAACTTCCCGTATATGCGAAGAACAAAGGCGGCCTTGTCCACGGGACTGTTTACCTAAACCCAGGCAGCAAGAACCAAACCCCTGCGTACAGTAATCATATGAAGCCCATGTGGTAAAGCAATTGTTGAACAGCGCCGATGGCAACAATGTAAGCGCGAAAAGAGCAAACTGATTTCGTTGTCTAATCTAAGTTTGTTGTTGCCTAAACTAAAGTTGTTGCTGCTGTTTCACCATGCTGTTGCTCAAACTCACGTTGATGTCTAAAATTCCGTTGTCTAAACTTACGTCGTTGTCTAAACTTACGTTAAACTTAGCAACGAAATAAGTTTGCCCTTTTCGCGTTCCATAGACAAATGCATTTATCCCCATAAATCCCCACTCCCACCCCCGAACGCTACTAACCGATATAGTGGCGGGTGGTAACACCGGATTGTTAGCAGACGCGTATCCAGGGAGGGGGCGTTGGGGGCGCGCGCCCCCGGGTAAGAAAAGGAGGAGAGAAAAAAAGGAGAAGAAAAAGGAAAAAAAGAGGGGAAAAAAGAGGAGGAGAAGAGGAAGGAAGGGAAAAGAAAAAGAAGAAAGAGAGAAAAAGGAGAAAAGGAGGGAGTAGAAGAAAAACGCCAAGACACCGGGAAGAGAAAGAGGAACAGTGACATCATTACAGCGCTGGTCCCTATTATATACACAGGGTAGCCAGTGACGGATCAAGGATTTCGGAAGGGGCGTTTGCCTCACCCTACCCCTTACACCGAAAACTCCATTTTTGACGTTTCCATTTTTCCTCTCTCACTCATGATCTATATATGGTCTATCATAACGCGTGTGTGTGTATATACGCCTTAAACAATTGTAGAATTGTGCTATGAAACCAACTGTGGCTGGTCTCGAACTCGACCGTGTCGTCGGGGAACACGACGCATTTCGGAAAGGGGCGACCGCCCCCCCCCCCTTCAGCATATTTTTTTTATGATATCGCCAGTAATTTCAAAGTAGAAAGTGCTTAGATGCAACTTACAAGGACCAGGAAATGTCGTTTCCAGCGATCTGGGAGGCATTTTCGGCCAAAATTTTCTTGAACGCTTCGCGCCAACTTATGGTGGCGCTACGCTTAGATAATTTGCCTACAGGCTTCGCCCCTCCCTTGGCAAATTCCTCGCTACGCGCCTGTTCGAATTTGTAAAGCAACCGCAGCAGATATCACATCATATCAGTGAGCATGAAAATGGCGTTCCAGGATGAACAGCCTCAAAACTGTCCGACTTGCCCGAAAACTTTAACCAAAATTTTTGGCGCGCCTTGCCCGCGTTCAACATGGTATGGTCAATATCATATGAACAAGCATCGGTTATTTACCCTACATCGCATGCCATCGTGTACCGTTATGGCGGGCCATCAGTCTCAAATCATGGGAGATCGACTTATACCGATTTAAATCGACATATACCAGTTTCCTTCGACCTATGTGGCGGGCCATCAGTCTCAAATCATGGGAGATCGACTTATACCGATTTAAATCGACATATACCAGTTTCCCTCGACATATCATCGATTTATTTTACTTATCATCGATTTAAATCGACATATACCAGTTTGCTTCGACATATCATCGATTTATTTTACTTATCATCGATTTAAATCGATGATAAGTAAAATAAATCGATGATATGTCGAGGGAAACTGGTATATGTCGATTTAAATCGATGATATGTAGAATGAAACTGGTATATGTCGATTTAAATCGACATATCATCGATTTATTCTACATATCATCGATTTATTTTACTTATCATCGATTTAAATCGATGATATGTAAAATAAATCGATGATATGTCCATTTAAATCGACATCTACCAGTTTAAATCGATGATATGTCGAATTAAATCGGTAGAAGTCAATTTCCGTGGACTTATACCAGTTTCTAGCGTCTTAAATTGACATATACCTATTTAAATCGACATATCATCGATTTAGCTCATTAACATATTCCAAATCCCGATTTCGGTGATGATTGACATGTGGAGATACATCACGTGTAGTCACCTGACAAGGCGGGCGAATAATTGAAAATAAACACGAGCACAGTGGAATGCATGATTTGAGCTTGAATACTGTAACTGTTAAACCCCATGGGTATATACTTAGCTACATTAAAACGTAACCTTACAGTAGGCCTCACTGCAGAACAATATCATCTTTGTTTATGGTGTAACTGGAGTAGGTAATTGCATCTGTGTACGTACTGTGGGCCTATTCAGTTGCATGTGTATTCCTATACTATAGCGCCATGTGTTCGAGTAGACAAGCCCAGTTTGCATTGAGATAATTGCACGTCATTGACATATCAGTTATTTCAGCCTTATTGTTACACCGAAATCTTTTTGCAAGTAATTGTTCATAATTACCATTGACATATAACCATGATGAACACCCTTGCTAGCTTCGTAATTTTGGAACTATTAAATTACTCGCCCGCCTTGTCAGGTGACTACACGTGATGTATCTCCACATGTCAATCATCACCGAAATCGGGATTTGGAATATGTTAATGAGCTAAATCGATGATATGTCGATTTAAATAGGTATATGTCAATTTGAGTCGCTAGAAACTGGTATAAGTCCACGGAAATTGACTTCTACCGATTTAATTCGACATATCATCGATTTAAACTGGTAGATGTCGATTTAAATGGACATATCATCGATTTATTTTACATATCATCGATTTAAATCGATGATAAGTAAAATAAATCGATGATATGTAGAATAAATCGATGATATGTCGATTTAAATCGACATATACCAGTTTCATTCTACATATCATCGATTTAAATTGACATATACCAGTTTCATTCTACATATCATCGATTTAAATCGACATATACCAGTTTACTTCGACATATCATCGATTTATTTTACTTATCATCGATTTAAACCGTGGACGCAATAATACATTTTGTTGTTATAGGGCCAATGAAGCCTACAGTCAACTATTCTTGCTTTATAAAGACGCTTTTTTTGAAAAGATCGCACTGCGTTTATGTTAGGCGAGAAATGAAGCTAAAAGAGAGCCGGACAATAACGATGATGCATAAATGTTGGCATGAAAATATTCTTATCCCTGACATTTGGTGTGGGGGGGGGGGGGATATGGTGTATTACATCCCCTCCACCCATTTTCATGGGGGGATATATCCCCCCTTCCCCCCAGGATCGCCGCCCATGGGTTTTAATATTTGTACACCAATAAATTAACTGTGTCTGAATTTTCGAAAATTTCCGACCAACATTTTTTATCACACTTCCCTCTACTCGTGCAATTTTGACCAGTCTGTTAGGGGTTGAAGGAGGTTTTTCTATATTGGTTGTCCGTAGATGAAATTTTGTGCAACATTATGGGTATGTTTTGAGTTTATTCACGAGAAATGTGAATTTTCAAATTCTGAACAAATAATGGGCTTGGAACCTTGAAAAGTGGGCCTGGCGGATATTGTGGGCCGCGACGTAGAATCACCTATGAAAAGCAATGATCCACAGGACATGAGATGAGGTCGAACATGATTTGTGACTGGTGACAATCTTCAAAAAGGTTATGGATGGAAAAAAACACTATCGGGAAATACTTGCAAGGTTCTCAGGCAAAAAGTGTACATCTGGTTGGTCATTTTCAAGCCCGAGAGGTGCCATTTCCGGTGATCTGGGGGGTATCAAAACCAGAAATTTTCTTGTACGCTGCGCGCCAACCGATGGTGGCGCTCCGCTTAGATAGTAATTCGCGCCTCCCGGGTTAGAAAATCCTGGATACGCCCCTGGTTAGGATAATACTGCTTAAAGTTTCAGACTCGTGTGACAGACTCGAGTTTTGTGAACATATTGTTTCATTAATCAGTTATTACTATACAAATTAACAATATACAGTGTTAGTTCACCAGTATATAGGCGTAGGGGATAAAGCTACAAACAGAACCAGCTGCTTTAAGCTAAAATCGATCATGCTCTGATCAGGAGCGTCACTCCGAATTGAGAGTTGGGTGGGGTAGGGGGCATAAATAGGAAACATGAATAAACCGAAGGAGTCGACGAGCGACTTAGTGCAAAGACTTTTTGGGTGGGGTTCAGGGGCGAATCCCCGCCAGTGGTCCAGGGGTCGGACTCTACAAATCTTCAGGTTTACTCTGTTTGGTGCCTGAATTGATATGTCATTCATAAATATATTTAATAAAAGTCGCATTTGACAAGATTAGCCTTGAATTAAAAAGACTTATCTATTTCACCTCCTGATGTAACTTATGGCATTAATCATGATTATTCAGATTGAAACTTAAACCCAAAAGGAAGCATCTAAACTTTGAACAAAAGGTTATCTAGTTATCCAGATGTCTACAACATGCACACATATGGTATTATAAATACATTTGAAAAGCACTATTTGATATTTAGGCACATTCACTTCATCGGAAACAACAAATCATAAAAATAAAGATAAACATCAGGGCCGTAGCCTGGGTAGAATTCCTAGCAGCAGTTAAGGAACATCGAGAAACAATGTATCGTCCAAATGTTACATAGCGATGCTCTGATGTGCGGATATACGGTACAAGGCGCTTTTTCAAGAAATTTGACTGGGTTGGTCATTTCCAAAAAGGGACCGTCATGACACTATCTAAGGACCTACTGCTGGTAGGGGAGGTGGAATGAGCTGAGTGAGTGGACCGTGTAGGGGACGGTGCCTTATTATTCTTAGTAAAACAGTGTGGCACTAATATAGGGGATAACAGTGAAACATACGTAATAAGTATATTTATGAACCGTAGTTTCACGTAAGACTGCTACACTGTTCATGCAGGTTAAATCTTTGGAGCTCTCTACCTTTATTTTTATTATAATCCCCTTCTGCTCCCATCCCGCCCCCCCCCCCCCCCTCTGAAAACCACCAGAAACAGTAGTCGCATCAGAGATCGTGCATATACGTGATGAGCAGTTAAAGTAAACCTTATGTTATTTGACCGCCATTCCTACAATACGTGTCTAGAATCTCAGAGTTTGCACACTACAGACTACAGGTAATTAAATCAGAAGAAATGATATGAACATTTATCGTAGGCCTACTTTCATTTAGAAAGTGTAAATCTCAAGGGGCAGCTACCCCTGCGCAGGCTACGGCCCTGCATACTAAACTACTGCATGTAAAGAACAATGCACTGACTCTGTTAGGAAAGAAAGAAAAAGTACTGTTTATAGCCATCCATCTTCCTAACCACCTCCATCTCTCCAACCCCCACCATCTCCCTCAAACCCTCCATCCCCACCGCTCTCCCAAACCCCTTCCATCTCCTCAACCCCCTCTATCACCCCAACCCCTCCATATCTCTCAAACCCCTCCATCTCCCCAACCCCTCCATCTCCCTCAAACCCCTTCATCCCCACCTCATCCATCTCAACAACCCCTTTCATCTCCCTAACACCCCTCCATCCCCCACCCTCTCCAACTCCCCAACCCCCTCGCTCAAATCCCTCCATCCCCCACCCTCTCCAACTCCCCAAGCCCCTCCATATCCCTCAAACCCCTCCATCCCCACCCTCTCCAGCCCCTCCGTCCCCACCTCATCCATCTCCCCAACCCCTTCCAGCTCCCTCACACCCCTCCATCCCCCACCCTCTCCAACTCCCTAACCCCCTCCCTCAAACCCCTCCATCTCCCTCCATCCCCACCCTCTCCAACTCCCCAACCCCTCCATCTCCATCAAACCCCTCCATCTCCCTCAAACCCCTCAATCCCCCACCCTCTCCAACTCCCCAACCCCCTCCCTCAAACCCCTCCATCTCCCTCCATCCCCACCCTCTCCAACTCCCCAACCCCTCCATCTCCATCAAACCCCTCCATCTCCCTCAAACCCCTCAATCCCACCCTCTCCATCCCCCACCCTCTCCAACTCCCCAACCCCCTCCATCTCCATCAAACCCCTCCATCCCACCCTCTCCATCGCCCACCCTCTCCATCTCCCCTCTCTCTCTCCACTTCTCTAACAATTTATTATATTATACGTAAAGTATAATTATACAAGTATAAATTAACAACGGAAAACTTTCTGGGAATAATAAACAAGAAAAGAGGAATTAAGTTCAACAGTAAACACAATAATCAGCATCTCATGAATAATCATCAACCATATTCATAAACATGAGAGGGTTGTATTACATCATTAGTCTTAGCTAACCATCATTGGAATTCATTACATTCTAATTAATTAGGTGTAACATTACCTTTCAAGCTAATGTTCGGTCCATATAAAGGCTAACATGAATTATGAATGGTTGGGCCTACATCATGGACAGAAGCGAAGTATACAGTCTCTGGCCTTATACACCATATAAAAGTATGTTAATATATTTATCACTCAGCAGCTTGAGGAAGTATTGTTTATAGCACGACCACAGTTCTTACTATTTATTACGAAGACCAACATTGCACTACAGCAGTATTGATAGAATAATAAATATAACCATATATAGTAATCAAGAAATATGAATGTAAAATGTGACCAGAATAGAACATAGAACAGAATAAAGAGATGTATAGAATATGATAATAATATATATCTAGGGTTAACAGAAATCAAGAGCTAAGATTCAATGCACAAGGCATCTCCTAAGTTTGTAAAAAGATGCCGGTCTGGTGTATGGCAAGCATCAGAGAGATTCAGTTACAATAATATTCAAGGCACGTTTTACGAGAGTAATATTGTGGATTGGACAGCAACTGAACAGGTTCTGCTACCCCTCTCTCTCTCTCGACACTGAAAACAGGACATAAATTAATGTTAAAACATGGCAAAACAATATTGTTGACTGACCACAGCTTACTTTAAGTTTGTGGACAACAATTAGAATCCTTATACAGACTTACGGCAACATCTCTTTATTTATGTATTAAACATGGTAGCAAATTTACAGATATGGGTATCAGGTGACTGTCAAATTGCTGGCTACCCTACACAATGAACTCACTATGAACTTACTATATGTATAACACAGTTCTATGTAACTGATTGATCTCAACAAGAGTATTTCATTTTAGAAATATGGATTTCAGAATTCATCAGTTTAGTCCTCAGTACCCAACAAACTGTCTATGTACCTGCATGGTAACTCAATATGCTGATAATAAGTTTGGGTTGATATGCTACAGCATGCCATATAATCTTGGGAGTAACCCACAGGTGGAAATGCACATATAACTTCAAAGACTTGATACTTCATAGTTTCTCAATTTCAAACACATCCCTGATCAGATCAAGGTACACACTACAAAAACTTATAGACCGGGAGCCCAGAGGGTTTGGTTAGCTGGGAAGGTAACCAATTGCCTTGTACATCACAACGTTGACAGTGCATTCCTGTATATGAAACCAGACGACTGGCAAACCGGGTGTGGTGGGTGTGGCTGGGAGAGCAATTTTAAAGTCACCTCAAAGCTAACCTAGATCAGCTTTGATGGTAACCACAACAAAGTAAGTACAATGTGTCAGCAATGGCCCCAAGAGCAACAAATGGCCATCGCCAGTAATTATTGGTGGTGGGGTACCCCTGCCAGTCATCAATAATTGACCCCTCAAGGCTGACCTAGGTCAGCTCATGAGGTAACCACTTGAAACCTACTGGAAAATTATGGTTAGGACTTCAGATACAAGGGATGGGCATTGCCAGTAATTTTATTGGTGGGGTACCCCTGCCAGTAGACCCCCAAAATGCCCCTCCCCTCATTGACCTAGGTCAGTTCATGAAGTAACCAGTTGAAAACTACTGGAAAATGATTGACAGGACTCTATATGTAAGGGATGGGCATTTCCAGTAATTTATATTGGTGGGGTACCCCTGCCAGTAGACCCCCAAAATGCCCATCCCCTCATTGACCTAGGTCAGCTCATGAGGTAACCAATTGAAACTACTGGAAAAATGATTGGCAGGACTCTATATGTAAGGGCTGGGCATTTCCAGTAATTTATATCAGTGGGGTACCCCTGCCATTAGACCCCCAAAATGCCCATCCCCTCATTGACCTAGGTCAGCTCATGAGGTAACCAATTGAAAACTACTGGAAAAATGATTGGCAGGACTCTATATGAAAGGGCTGGGCATTTCCAGTAATTTATATCAGTGGGGTACCCCTGCCATTAGACCCCCAAAATGCCCATCCCCTCATTGACCTAGGTCAGCTCATGAGGTAACCAATTGAAAACTACTGGAAAAATGATTGGCAGGACTCTATATGTAAGGGCTGGGCATTTCCAGTAATTTATATCAGTGGGGTACCCCTGCCAGTAGACCCCCAAAATGCCCCTCCCCTCTGGGCTCCCGCTCTATTAGCTTGCCTGGCATGTGGGCAATCTTTATTTTCTACAGAAGTTGAAGTTTTCTGATGAACTGTTAATTTAGGTAACTTTCAGTAGCTGTCTCCACTTTAGAGAAATCTTCAATCCACCACTGCATACTACAATATAGTAGTTGTGTTCAGTCAAGTTTGTTAGCTCTACACAATTAAACAAGTGGAATCTTAAAAATGTCATTTGATGTTATTTATAGAGCTAATTAGGCAAGCTGTCTTCACCTACATATAGCCTGTAGATTTCATCAAAGGAACCCAACACAGCCCATGACCATTTCACAAACTGACTGTTGAGAAATTATCATGTGAAGACTCACATCCACAAAGGAAGTTATGTCAGGAGTGATGTGTTCCCACTTGACTTTTTCTTTCACTTTCTTGGAGGAAATGTACAGAAGAAATGTTGAAAACTGTATCACCTGGAGGTTAAAGAGAAAATACACAATAACTCAACTTTCCATTCACTAGATTTATCAGGTGAAAATTCATCAGGTCTGTGATCATTTTTGTAACATACATCAACGTCTTCCCTTGTGTCTTATTAATAAGTATATATGAGTAGTATAGGGTGTGTCTCAGGGCAGCAAATATATTGTTTTTAGGAATATGTTTTGCATCTGATGTAAGCAATTACAACACTTGTAGTGGTGACTAATCAACTCCATGTTACCTTCCAAGAATTGTGTAGCCCCCCACCCCCCCCCCCCCCCCATAAAAGAAATCTTTTGACAATTGCTGGAAATTTTCTACCAGATTTGTGAGCTATCTTCCATAGTATTGCAACAGAAAATAAATGTAGAAAGCACATCTGCTGGAGTTTCCTGGAAATATCTCCTAAATGGACAGTATTATAACTGAAGTGCAAATAATGTACATCTTAAACAGAACACATTAAGAGAATCCTTCAACACTGTTGACCAATGGCTAAGAATATAATCCTGAATTACTTTGGTTTTTTCTCTGGGGACATGAATGTGGTCCAGGGGGTTCATGCATGTCTTGTATTACTGACTGACAACAACATATCCACACATTACAGTAAACCCACTAAAGAATTCCATTTGTAATCCCTTAGTATATAGCTCATTAACAAATGACATAAAACCTAGATTATCTTCAGATTTAAATTTTACATCAATTTTATTGGGTTTTAGATGTACTGAGAGGGGAAGGGTTGGAAAGGTTAGGATGGAAACAGAGATTTTTATGGTCCCTGTTAGTCATTCTACATGGTTCTAACTTAGTGTGGGTATGGTTCTAACTTAGTGTGTGTATGGGTCTCATTTTGTGTGCAGTGACTCTATTTAATTGTTAGGGCACATGCACTTATGAATTAAATTGATTGTTTATGAGCCTGCCATACATTTAACTGCCTATTATTTGCGGAAATTACAGTAGGCTGACAATACAGGGGAGTCTGGCTGCGCTGTTAAGACTGATTACTACCCTTACCTGCCACCCAACACTATGACACACTGATAAATTAGAAGGGATCAAGTCATCTGAATATTTTGTTCCTTCATTTATGATGGCTACACAAAACAAAGAAATGGACCCAGTATACTAAACACATACACCTCTTTGTGTACTTTTACACAATGGTAAGCAATACAATGTATGACATGTATTGCCAAATATATGGTGTATGCATGTTAGACTGAAGCCATTATCTTTTTCCCTAGGCCCATAGGGAGTTTGCTGATCAAGCAAGATTCAAAACAATTACTGTTCCAACAGGATTAGGCAGTAACAAAATCACTTCCTACTTCAGAATCAAATCTAATTATAACTACAACCCAGCTTACCAGTCCTGCTATACTCTAAGTATACACTAATCATTACCATCAGCATATTGTAAACCATTCTGTGCAAGATCCACATCATGTGACCCCCAAAGATCGTCTCAAGAAAGATTAATCCACATTTACCTAATCAGGAGATAAAGACAAAGACAATAAGAAACATATCAGAACTAGATGTTTAATGCAAACGATAAAATCCCTTGTTTTTGAGTTTGCCTTTTTAATATTTACTCAACAGTTATTCCATTGCTCACAGATACACAAGCTTATGCTAAAATGACTCAATAATTGCAGGTTCCTTCATTTTATTGCAAGGCGCTTTTATTTTAAAGTTGAATAATTTTTGGAAATTTATCCATAAAGAAAACAAAAGGCAAAATTTGGTAACATGTTTGCAATCCTATGGATAAGACTAACTTGGTCAGCATACTTTCTAATTAGATACTTTTAACGTTTTTTGGTGCAGCAGGCCAATGAAGTTGTTCATCTTTGTATGAACACTAAATTTCTAATTCTATTACTTTGAAGTCAAGCAAAGTTAGGCCTAATTACTGGTCTAGATTGCTTTTTTCAAACTATCTGTATACCAGTGTGAAGCAGTGGCTGCTCTATTACATAAATGTTAGTGTTTTTGCTTTCACAACTTTCCCAGTAACTTCATTTCCAATTTTGCCAATATACAGCAACATGATGCACCCCCTCCCCCTCCCTACCCAAACACACTGTTATAACAGAATTACTGAATTACACAATAACTTTAAGAACAGAAAAATCATACAAATGCATTAAAGATTTCAGATGACATAACATTCTAAGTGATTGTCATATTGTGTTGTATGATCTTCTGTGATAGAATCATAAACTGTTGCTTGTCATAGTGCAATAGTCAATACCTAGCATTATCCATGGCATATTTAATATGATGGGATATGTGGAACCTGTCATAAATTACATAATATCCACTCAACCTGGAGGCTGTGATAATTGAAAGCCTTCATTAGCATTATATGCTCACACAGTGACAGGAATAAAAGTGCTGCATCATGAAAAAATGGATGCTAATGACCATTAAAAATTGGTCAGATTTGAGAGATTAGAGATGTACTTGGCATCAGAATTTCATCCTCTTGAAACCTACAATTATGATACAATTTGTAGAGATGATGCTACAATTAGAGAAATACTGAACAAAAGAGGTCTCACAGAATCCCTGAGTCTAAGACACAAACTTTAGCAGTATTCTAACTAGATTGTTTATATGTTATGTCTTGTTTTAACAGTGATTTGAATTGAAGGGAGTTGGGGGGGGGGGGGGTACTGGATGATAGACTTTCCGGTGGGGAAATTTCCCTTGAGGGATCATCTGATACGTCATGGAGTAAAAATATTAAAATACCACTTTCATTTTCATGGAGGAGGGGAGGAGGGGGGAGGGGTGGGTGGGTAAGAATCAGTTGGTGGACCATACAATCATTACCCTGCTCATGTTAACTGTACACATTTCTTCCAAGAGCTGTAATCCGGATATGGTAAAGCCCTAAAAAGGCTGGTCTCAGGACTGAATAATTCCAGTTTACCTGATGATGAGAAAAAAAAAACTGCATTTGGTGATCAATTATAATGTTATTATTCAGGTAAATTTTCATCATCGGGTCTGCAAGTAGCAGCATTCTACCATGTAGCATTGTCAAACACAGAACACAGCTGATATAAACATATGGTATGTAGCAAAATGCTACTGCAGTTTCAAAATAAATCACTCAGTTATAATTATAATAACAATGTAAAGAAACTAATGCAACTAAAATACAAATCTATAGACTGTACAAGATGAGTTCAAGGTCTCATAATGCTTCCCAAAGTGTGTATACAGCTCACCTAATACCAAGCTAATTGAAATATAAAGAAACATTAACTTGAAATTGAGACAAGCATGGAATCTTCAATACAAACTTTAGGCAATAACACTGGACTGTCTATAGGTTGATGAATTTGTAGGATTTCTGAAATGATGACATTGTACTCTAATTGATTGAGTTAAAGTACATATTTTTCTATCTGCAGACTTTGACATATACTGTTATTTCATAACATGTTGTTCGGTGCAGTCCTGTTGTGAGAGGGTGAGGGTTGGGTGGAGGCTACAGTTGTACGTCAGCTAAGTGCCCAGTGAAATATGTGATAAAGATTGATATACTTTAAACTTTGGATAAACAAAGACTTAAAAAAAGTGGATCTGGTGACACAACTGTGCATGGAACTGTGCCTGGCTCTCAATATCACTGGTTTTGTGTACATCTTACTTGAATAATGCTTCTTTAGCCTCACAAGATGTGATTGTGAATCTTAGAACTGGTGTGCGACAGTTTATCAGGAGTTTGGCTAAAAATAACAAAGAAGAAAAGGAGATCTACAAACCCAACCATAATCTTCAGCTGATATGATAGACATCTTTGAGATGAATATCAAAGGTGGAGTTGATTTGCATTCTACTGTCCAATTTTATAGTTCAAATCATATTTCCAATATTTAAGCAAATGCTAAAAACAGTAATCTCTACTGTACTACAGTCAATAAATATCATAACAAACATAACACATTAAATTTCAAGATTATATCCATAGTTGTGTGACATATGTGACCTACCTAAATTAATCAAGGTTTCTTGATGGAGTGGAGTGTTCATTACAAATACTCTTAACACAAAGCTCAGCAATACAGACTGAGTTGACTTCTTTAATGTTTCTACAGCATCATGGAATATCTAAAATGGTATTTCAAGTTTTTGGTTTTAATCTGAAGAAAATAAGTACCTAAACAGAAGACATATTTGTAGGTAACCCAAGCTACTTTCATATAAACCAACAAGTTGTCTTCCAGTTTTACCATTCTGGGAGTGTCAGGAGTTCTAGAAGACTTTATTCATATGAGTCTAAAAGGCAAGTTTTATTTCAGTTTGGAAAATGGTAAAATGTACCAGAGGGTGTTGAGGTAGCTATTGTGTCATACTGTAGCAAGGTCATTACAAACATACCAAGTACTGGATTAATCCAGCAAGAATCCGATCGTTTTAATGTCCTTACTAGGGATTAATTCTGTCAGTTGTATTTAATCTACCACACATCTTTGAAACGTTATCATTACTGTTCTACACTTACCATTAATGTGATTACCATCACATGGAGGAAATATCAGCTGATGAACCATTCATCGTCCTTGTCAGCACAGTATGAACGTGAACTTCCATCGACAACTGGTAACTACAGGTAGAATAGGTGATCCCCTAATAGCTCGCTTCATATTTAACCTAATGAAGAGAAAAGAAAGTGATGTGAATGAGATTTGAGTCCTAATTATAGGAGACATTGAGAATGTCAGTCAGAAATAGATACGTGAATGTCTCTGGCTAACTACCCTGTATACATGAACAATCACAGAGAAAAAAATACAGAGGAAGGAGTACACTTCAGTTTCCAATAACCAGGTATTAAGTGTAAAAACAATTAGCCAGTTAAGCATCAAACTTGAACCGGATTGTCCGTTGTTTAGTGGAAGTGGCATATAAAGGTGTGGTGCAGTGATATAAATGAGCTCCCAAAGGAGAGTCCAACCTCACACAAACCCAACCATGCATGGTTTGGGCCTGACTGAGAAATGTGTGAGATTTCGCACCACTCTTTCGTATTGAGGACAGAATGTCTTTTGAATTTCCACTCATTAGGAGATAATTGTATCTAATTTAGTGTGTCAGCTTTGGTGGATGTGTTTTCATATTATTTTTTCTTTATTTAATGGCACCAAGCCTCTGGAGATTGCACTGGCTACATTGACCTAGTTACACCACTCTCCGGGGGGGGGGTCTCTTTCTAGATTTTAGATCACCAAAGGTTTATAAAGTACCCTGTTCAGCTGGTCAATAGCCATACAATATGGTTAGTTCTTTCTTTGGCAGATGAAGACACTTGTAGCCTCAAAATTTTGAGTTAAAAAGTTTTGAGATGAAAATGTCAAAATTTTGACTTTTGAGGTCAAAATCTTGAGATAAAAATTCCAAATATTGAGAAAGCAAATTCAAAATTTTGAAATTTGGGGTCACTTATTTTTTTTTCTTAAGCCGCCGTACTAAGTCGGTGAAGTTAGATCAGTTTAGAGACCAATTAGATTTCTTAAAACCAACTGCAGTGACTGGAGCAGCAATGTTTAAAAATTAAACAAGCATAAGTGACAATTCTTTATTCACAGAGCACATACTCAGATTAGAAGGAAGTATATCCACTTGTGTTCTCTATTTATAGTGGCTGGACTTACAAGGGTACTGCAAAGTTCTCCAAATCTTCATTATTTTCACATAGTTTCTGGAATCTGCTAGCAATTTTGAGCACATGAGGACATGTCAGTAATAGAAATACTTAATCTGATTTTACTCTGTAATATATATCTGAACCCTAGCCGGGTGCTGGGGGCTTCAGAAGAGCTCTGTAACATATCTTCTACTTCATATCCTCTTGTACTAAGTATTAAGCATGTAAAAACATGTTAGAGAGAAAAATTTAATTTCTATGAAGTATTTAAAATCTAAGCCCTGGTGGGAGTCCCTGGGGACTTTAGCTGAGGCATTCTAACTTTTCAGATATTTAATGTTCTCTGATAGTGATTTTGCAGCCCAAGTTGAGCCTATGGGGGAGGGGGGAGGGGGCAAGTGCTCGCCACCCTAATGGATACCAGTGCTTGTATTTGTTTGAATGCCCTCTAAATGTGCTTATTTTAAACAGCCTAACGAAAATATTTAGCTAAAAAGGCCTCCTAGATTGTTGGAAATGACACTTCCCAGGTCTTGTAAGCTGCTCTAAAGTTTTCTCAACATCCTTTATTTTGAGATCCCATGTCATGATATGGTCATCAAATAGTTTAGTGAAATTGAAGGGGAAAAAAACAGTCTGGTAAGTTACTTTGAAATATCATGACATATCTTTTGTGAGTTTGACACCGGCATTGACATTTTTCGACAAATCTGCAAATTGCGCGTGGAAAATAAGGAAAGATTGACTGGGCATTCAGGCAAGTAACATGCTGAAATGGACCAAACTATATGTCAAACTGACATCATAGATTGCGTCTGAAATATTATTAGGGTGATAAACTGATTGGCCGGTAGTTCTCAGCGATAGAAACTTTGTTATTTTAGTGGTTTTAAAAGAGCATCAGGGTACGTCCGAGAAGTGAAAACCCGATTGAAAATGTAATTTTAGTATCGAGGCAATGACGCGAGCAATGATGTGAGAAACCTGTATGATGTCAGCATTTTTTACCTTTTAACATAATCTTTGGCATTCCAGTACCTGGAAACCACCTTTCTATAAGGGTATTTAGCTCACTAGCTTGTGTGATCAGTTAATGCGCACTGGTTGCATGATCATGATTGGCTGTTTGTATTATTCAGGCGCGTAGCGAGGAATTTGCCAAGGGAGGGGCGAACCTGTAGGCAAATTATCAAAGCCGTAGATTCAGCATTGGAACTATCTAAGCATAGCGCCACCATGGGTTGGTGCGAAGCGTACAAGAAAATTTTGGCCGAAAATGTCTCCCAGATCGCTGTAAATGGCACTTCCCAGGCCTTGCAAGTTGTATCTAAGCATTTTCTCATTCGAAATTACCAGCAATATCATAAAAATGTACAAAAAAATATGCTCAAGGGTGGGGGGGGTCGCCCCTTCGCCACTGTTGCTAGCGGTAGCCAGCAGTTTTGGTGTATAAAGTCACAACAACCAGATTACTTCATTCTGACCATTCCTATGGAACTCTGTGCCTCTAAAAGTGTAGGGTACTGAAAGAAGTTTGATAGGGTCATGGGTCCTGATCTCCAGTACAGTCTCCGTCTTCATATTCACTAGAGGGTGTCTTCCTACGGTTGAATTATTACATCATGGAGCCGTTCGAGCCTCAGTGACTTCTAAATCAAAAGTGAAACACTATCATGATATTATTCAGATATTTCAGAATACTTCAGAAACAAAAGGATACTCACAACAAAGAAAAACCCATGGTAGCAGTTCCACTTTGATCCAATCATTGATATTTTTAATTTAGTGAATATACAGTAAATCACCGGTACAGTGTTTGGTTTCTGAAGCTTTTTGAAAGTTCTTAGGAACTTTTGCATTCAGATAGCAATGTGACACTACAGCAGTCTTTGTGGGCAATCAACTTCACATGCTAGCTGTAAAGACCCCTACACTTTTAGTAAGTAAATTATGTAAAAGTGCATATTTGATTTGTGATATTGAAGCTGAAGATACGTCAATAGGAACTGAGCATTACCAGCAAAAACCCTGGAAATTCTGGATATGTTCCAATAATGGGTTGTCTTGGACCAGTATGGGTGGTGTAAAGCACTGCAGTATTTTGTGTGACACAAACTACAATAATGCTTGCATATGATATTGAATCTCAATCTCTGGAAAACCTTGCGCTTCATTTGACCTTTACCCACTGGCAGGTTAGCACTTAAATCCAGCATATCCCAGGAGAGGAAACAACTCCAGAGTACTTTAAGAATAGGTTTTTATGACTTAATTTGGCTAAAACCTTTCAGACAGTTGGATGATCTCGCAAATGCAGAACACTTCTTAAATGAATAATATGATCAAATTATTTGAAGAAGGAACACCTCCCCTTCAACTTGTAACCAACTATAACAGGCAAGCATCACCATACTTCAGCTAGTCCTACATTGTGCTGAGTATAGGTCACGCTTTATGCTGGTATTGCATACTATTGAATATTATAACTAAAATCATTAGACTAGGCCTAAATTAGGCTGCACTTAGCTTATGTGACTAGAGAAGACCTAAGCCATAACGTTGAACGTTATGATGGCCTGTGAGCCAATCCTTGTACGTGCACAGCCTAACGCTATGAAAGGAACTCAACTGATACGTGGGATTTCTTCTTTGACAATTGTAATATACTCCGTCTGTTTCTTTCAGTATCATGTTCACCATCTGGAATATGTTGCAATACCTTCATATTTAAGCCTGTACTGTAGCTTCGGGGAATCATTTCAAACAAACAGGGAAGTACAACCATTCAACCGTTCTCCAAACGCTGTTTACACTGTGGCGTTGGTTTGTCTAGATTTTGAAAATGAGACTTGTTCAAGTCGTTTTCCATGCCTACGAGGGAAATTCCCCTATTTTTCAGATAAATGGTCAATCTTCCAATTGAAATAATAGCAATTTACCACAAAATGGCAAATTCCTTAGATCTAATAAGTGAGGACTTCATCAATATGCTGCAAAATGTCATTTTATCATTTGCACCTTGACATTTGTCTGCTAAAGTTGTGTTCATAGAATCCTGTACAGCAGCTTGAAATTGCCATCAAGGCAGCAAGATAAACATGTCTTAGATATTTTTTTCAGCCTGGATAGGCTATTGTTTAACTACAAGCTTAGCAAATGGTCAATACTTTAACATTTCTAAAATCTTTTGAAATGACGAGATGAAAGCATTTGGCTATTTCAACATTAATCAGAAAATTTCCAAATTATACACTAGGATATGGAATTCGGAGGGGGGGGGGGCGATGCAGACCCGTCAACTCCCCCGGTTTTACCGGGAGACTCCCGGTTTTTACCCGAATCTCCCGGCCTCCCGGTTTCATATTCTATTCTCCCGGTTTTTTAATGTTTCATCACTTGCGACATTTCTGAAAATAGCCAACAGTTATCGCGTAATAAGTGTAATCTAAAAATAGATTGATTGTTTACAAACACGTTACGACTGAGACAGTGCTGTGCGGGACTCTCAACCAATAGCAGGCTTCTTTGTCAGTTCTCGGACTTCACGCAATGTACGTTGGCCTTGGTAGAGTCCTGAATACAGTGCATTAGTACGGCGTGCACTGTGCATATGCCATGGTGCACTCAGTTTAATATATATATATATATATATATATATATATATATATATATATATATATATATATATATATATATATATATATATATATATATATATATATATATATATATATATATATATATATATATATATATATATACACTTAACTTGTATGTATACGTGGCGCGGCGTACCATTTGTGTGCAGTTCGCATGTAGGATATTTGTATATACGACGAAAAACAGTTAAGTTCTATGCCGACGGACACTTGACATGCGTCCTCTTCGCTGCTAGGTGAATATTACGTCTTTAACTACGATTTAAGAAACGGCTGTTTCAAACATCTCACCAAGGGCGGCGGAACCGGGGGGCACAGGGGGCACGTGCCCCCCACTTTTCCTCAGGTTAAAAATGTGCCCTTTTTCTACATAAAAATTTCTAAATAAAAAAAGAGTTTACAAAGCGAAACCCACGTCGAATGAAATATTTCGGGAAGTTTTAAATGTTTACTACCATAGGCGTAGGAGCCCAATTTGATTTTGGGGGCTGTAACGACTTGCCCGAAAAATATTAACAAAATTTTTCGCGCGCTCCGCGCGCGTTCAACATGTTAATTTGCATATCAAATAGGCATGCGTCGGTTATTACATCGCATGCCAATAACATACAATCATTTGCCGTGTTATTACCCTTCCATATTGGTTAGGATTATTGGGAAAGTCGTTACAATAATAATGATCATAATAATATCAGTTTAACCATTGAAAAACACATAGCAAATTATTTTTCTTTCAGTAGGTGCCCGAAAAATTCTCAGCATATTGCCCGAATTTTCACAAAATTTTGGGGTTGGGCCCCCCCCCCTCCCCGCCTCCTACACCTATGTTTACTACCACAAGGCTTCTAACATTCTGGTGAGTGCCATTATGCATATTCAATTTGCCAACAAAATCCTAATGCATTTCCAAAAATGCCTTGCTATATTACATTGTGACTTTGTAATAAGCAGAAGCCATTTATAGCCTACTATGAATAATGAGTATAGTTTTAATATCCCTTAACCTACCCCATACTTTCCTTTTTTGACATATTTCATTTGCTTTCGTGCATGTATTGATCGCGTGTGCAGGGACTTGGACTTTATAATGATTTCACCTCATTTTGCCTCGAAAGAAAACTTGTTCCTTGTTTCCCAATTTGCACATTAGATATTGCAGTGCTAGTATGCATTGTTTCCTTGAGGGGGGGGGGGGGGGCGTTGATGGAGTGATGTGTCTACGCAAATAAGATGATACAATAAGAGTTGTAAATGGTACTAAATATCAGGCTGCATCAGTCCAATCGAATTTCTGCAAAGTGCCCTTCGACGTTGGTGCCCCCCAGATTAAAAGTGCTTCCGCCGCCCTTGCATCTCACTGATTCTTTCGGCGACTATTCATGGAGCACAATAGCATTTCCTGCGTATAAACTCGTACAGGGATTATACGCGGTATCTACGCGGCATTTTGTTTGTCAACGTCTTTATACGATCCTGTAGGCGTACCCATGTCCAGTTATACGTGAGCGGTACTGTAAACTACACGTTAGGAGTATTTATATCATTTCAGTTGAAAATTACCAACCTCCCTATTTTCCCTTAATCTCCCTATTTTTTGGCCCTGAAAAAATGTTATTCTCCCTATTTTGGGGTCAAACAGGTTGACAGGTCTGTGATGTTACATTCAGCTGAGAAGAAGGCCACTGCTACGGGTGTTCACCCGTCCCAGTCCCCCCCCCCCCCTCAGACTTTACCCTAAAAATATTTATTGGCAATAATGGTGTATGGAGCCAATTTAAGACCTAACTGTAGTCTAATTATGCTCAGAGAACACCATTTAAAGTAGATTTTCAAAACAATTTCAGGGGGCGGATCTACATCGGATTTGCCTTCAACAAGCCAACCAACACACCGCCACTTTTTTTTAAATTCTTCTTTCCATTCTAGCCAGCTTTCCATAACAGTGAAGGACCTACCCAAGTCAATCGGGAGGAATTTGAGATTTACTGCTCCAACCCCCCCCCCCCCCTCCACCCTTGAAATCATATATTACAATTGGGGTCGAGAAGGGGTCCCATTGTTCGAGTCCTTCGATCCGATTTCATCTAAAGGCCCTATAGGTAGCCTCTCATCAGTGTATGACAATAACGATATATGCCCTGTTATATGTAAAGTACCGTAGTAGATAGCCTATACATCTGATATTAAGATGTGGTACATGGCTACATGTAGGTAACATGCTATAATGTGTACCTCTTTGTGAGACATTATTGTATTTAGGAATAAAAACTGGTTGGGCAACATGTCCACCCAACGGCTACTTACTAAATAACTGGACGGGCAAGACTGTATTTTCTGATTTTCCATGCAATTGAACAATAGTGATTTTAACATCGGTTAGTTTCAGTTTTCAAACTTTACACTAGTATTCTTTAGCACAACCTTAAGTTTAGACAACCTTTAAAGTCTAAATACGCCTCAAAATTGTTTCTGCCGGAGGCCCCCCCCCCCCCCCACAACACCCTACATGGAATTGCATTCAACGACTCAACAGCAACACCGTCATAACTTTCGCCATATATAGTCTGACCATAAAGGTTCATTCCCCTTCCTAAATTGATCGGGAGAATTTTGGAATGTGAATCCACGTTACTGGGTACTAAACCATACAGGAGAGTTGATTCGTTTTCAGGATTGGAGAGGCAAACTTACCGCTTATGGACTTAATCAGAAATATACACAAATTAGCCACAAGATGTACCTACTCCTTTATGTTCTACACCTTTCCCCATATCTATGTAGACATGTGACAAATCACTTGATTGGCGTAGGAAGGGAGCAAAAAAAAGAATGGTTTGGGGAGGTGGTCGGGAGGCATCCCAATTAAACAATTCACATTTCGTCATTACTGTGACCCACATCAATACTGAACATTTTCCAAATTTCCATATCAAAATGTTGACTACTTTATCCCGAAAATTTTGAATATTTTTGGGAATTTCAACCCTTTCTCCAAATTGAAACCCTATTCTTGAATATCAAGTTTGTGTTAAAATTGCCATCTTTAATTTAACCGAAATTCTCAACACAAGACTACTTTATCTAAAAATTCTTCGATTTATTTCGACCTCTTCTTTAATTCCCTTCGTGTAAAATGTCGATTTCTTTTTTGTTTTGAATTTTCGCCTTTTACTAGAAATTTTTATATCAAAATGTCGATATAAATTTCAATTATTTTATCTCAAAAAATAAACTTTTCTAGATGAGGATGGTACTAAGTGAAGGGAAGAAGAAAAGGGGGGGGTCTACATGAATTGACTATGAACATTATTGGTGAAATGTCGCCATAGTATTTAGATTTGAGCAATTACGAGGTACGTGAAAAGACAAAACATCGTTTGATAGCCTAACACTCTCTTTGCTGCAAAGATTTAGCTGAATAATCCAGCACTGACATGGAATGTAATTCATTAAAAAAGAGGTTTGGTCGGGAGGGGATAAAACATGTACTCCTTCACAAGGGGCGTAGCGAGGAATTTGCCAAGGGAGGGCGAAGTCTGTAGGCAAACTATCTAAGCGGAGCGCCACCATATGTCGGCGCGAAGCGTACAAGGAAATTTTGGCCGAAAATGCCTCCCAGATCGCTGGAAATGGCACTTCCCAGGCCTTGTTAGTTGTATCTAAGCATTTCTTATTTTGAAATTACTAGCGACATCATAAAAAAATACAAACAATATTCTCAAGGAAAGGGACGGTCGCCCCCATCCCCCCCCCCTCTCCTTGGCTACGCGCCTGCCTTTAAATCATTTGAAACAGACGGTATTCAATTTGTGTTTATTGTTCGTTATGCATCCACTAGCAGATATTAGGGTGGGGGGAATGTGTACATATGCTTTTGGCCCAAATTGTAACCGTTGGTTGGTTGTGGGGGGGGGGGGCTAACACCCAACCTCTAGGGGGAATGTCAATGATAGTTTGATCTACTTGATAGAGGTTGTGTTGTATTATTCACTTCCTCGACCCCTTCCTTATACCCAATCGACGTCAGTTTTTAAACTGTCTGTTTCCACCAGGCATGCATAACGTTACGTACATTTATTTCTATTGGCGCAAAAATATCTGTCATAAATCTCAAATATCACCCGCGAAAAGCTAGGAAACACCTGTTTATGAATATCGGTGACTCATGCTATTGAATTACCTGTTCACATATAGTGTATATCACTAGTGACAATGAATGGTTTAGTGTTATATAAGTGGAGATGCAGACGTACCATATTCGTGGGAGTTGTTTGTTACCATTGACTTGTTGAGTGGTTATTAAGATGGATTATTTAATGGAGAGGAACCGCTGTTAATAGTTAAAACAGCAATTATTCATCAGTGAGATAATTTGACGGTAAGGTATAGAGGCATAGGCTAGGATGTGTACAAAGGCCAGGTCAAGCTTAGTTAGGTATGCTATAGGCTAGAGTAATAAAGTTAGGCTATGTTAGAAATCTCAAACATCACCCGCGAAAATCTAGAATTACTACTTTTAGCAAGAGCGGGACATGCTTAGCAAATCTGAGTCATAAATAATGAAGATCTTAGCCTAGTTGTCGACTGATTATCAAAAAAGTAAAAAAAGGTTAAGCATATCTTAACTATAAAGGAATTGAATAGAACACAATCGATACACTGAGTTTTCTTTAGGGATCTTAAATTAAGCGAGGAATAAGACTAGCGGTTAACATTGAAGGTGAGCTGATGTCTATCCTTTACTTCGAAAACAATTACTTCATTCTAGCTAACAAAAAGTATCCATAGACAAACTGTAGAAACTTTGTTATCTCTTCAAAAATCTTAAATCACAGAAAATGGTTCAACTCAATTTTAATCGTACATAACATTGTCTTTTACTGCTATAGCCTAGGCCTTCATACAAGTCAATCTATAACATTCCAGAATGATTATTATAATCACCAAGCTTACTAAATCTTTTAGGTCGGACATTTGAGCCAATTATGTGAGAAACCTGCAGTTTTTTACTGAGCAGGCTGACTGAAATAATGTTAGCCTATTTAATAGCCTAACTTATTATTAGTTGAATGTTATATACTGAATATGACCTAGAGCTTTGAGTTTGAGCCTCTATAAAACAGTTTTCCAATTAAGTTTAATAATAATAAATGAAATAAATAGTTATTAAAATGAAATCGTTCGTCCATGTTTTTCCAGAAGCAACTAGATCGTGGTGTTTCACTCACAGCTGTTTTTGTCTTAATTTTGCCCACTTAGTTATAAAACCCGTACATCATTTCAAAGCCAATAGACTTATGGCCACATGAAATTAAAAAGTAAAATGGTTTCGAAATTAAAATTGCGCCACTTAATTTACTCAGTAGCAGACGTAAACCAGAGTCATACCTCTAGTATTAAAAGGGCGCCATCCTCTCATTAAACTCATTAACTGATTTATCTCTCGTGTTTGTTAATCTACATTTGTCCGCTAACTGTTCACACCCGCTGAACTCCATAATAACAGAAGATATGACAATGAAGACCCAACCAAACCGATGCAACTGAAAAGAAGTAATAAATAATTAGTATGATTAAACCCTCAAGGATATGAAGTGTTTCCAGATAACAATATTATTTGTAAAATAAAATGTAAAAAGCGGATGGTACTATTTAATTGAAATAAACGATAAAGTATAGAAATTTCAGATTATAAGTAATACACAATTTAGTAATATCTACAAACACAAAGAAAGAAAAATGTTATATTTCGAAAAAAATCCACTAGAAGTTATGTCACACACAAACCGTAACTTAGGAATGAATATGATAACTAAACACAGATGGACATCATCTTTAAAAAAATCAACCTTTAAACAGTTGGTATTAATTGGAAATAATTATAATTCAAGATAATAGTCGGATTTGGATCAATAATGAAATAATATGTATATTAAAATTTGAGTTTAAGCCTCATCAATCTTCTCTTTTGAAATTTGAATTTGATCTACATCTGCTTCTCTAAATTGCATTTTATTATAAGAAACAACCTACTGTATTGATTTAAATATAATTCTTCCAAATCTCCTTAAACTTAATGAAAACCTGATATTAGTTAGAGTAGAAGTTTCCTTTTCATGATTCCTATAACATTAAATTACATTTTCCTTCTGAAAGTTCTAAATAAAAATACAAATAAATTTGATTAATATTTTTCTTCAAAAGATAGATAATCAATTATTATTTACCCATTTCTTATAAAATTCTCAACCCGTCATTGAGATTTGTTTCATATTAACTAATAAATAAAAATATGTAGCCTCACATTCTTATTTCATTGAACCTTACTAGCTATAACAACTTAAATTAATAATTTAATTATAAAACAATAAAACTAACCCTTTAATCCTACATTACCACTTTATTTTTCTCTAATCTAATCTAATTATTCCTGCTTATATTTGTCTCCCCTTAAATTCAGCTCCTTATTTCCGTTCCAATAACTGATTCCTTCTTACAAATAAACACGACCTAAATGTCTTAGTTTATCGCTTTATTTTCCTTCATCTTTATTTCGTTATTTTTATTATTCATAATATCATAATAATCATTCTAATCCTAACCAAATCCAATATATTTATATCTATCTACTTTATTATCAGTAACTCTATTCTTTCATTCTAGATTCCTATCTTCTGTGTGTATCTAGGAGCCTGCTCTCCTAGAGTTGATGAGTCTGGTCTGCACCTTATCCTTGAGTCTGGTCTCTCTCTCTCTATCCTGAGTTCTCTCCAGAAGCTGGAGATCTGGGACATCAACAGGAGACTAACTAATGAAGAGTTGGCGGCCATCTTGTCTTACTCCTCACAGTGTACAAGCTTGAAGGAGCTGGCGTAAGTATTCCGGTGTAGATGTTAGAATCATCATAGCAGTTAAACAGGGAATTAATTAAATTAATAAAAGTTAACATTATTAAACTAACAATAGAGAATGTAAAGTCTACAGTATTTTAATGTCAAGGATTGGATTTAATTAGTTTAGTTGAATTTATTTCAATAATTAGGTCATCGTGAAAGGAATTCTGTAGAATGTTATGATTAATAAAACAAAATATAGTGAATAAATAGGGGATATTTTAAGAGGGTGTTGGTAATAGAGGGGTGCAGGGGTGGGTGGTGGTTGTTTAAAATGTTCTTTGTTTATTTTAATGTTAACATTTCACTAAATAGGTTTTAGAATTACAGGAATGTTTATTAGGATAAAATAAGAGATATATAGACAAGGAAAATGGATTTTAATAATTCTAGCGAGTAAACTTAATATTCTAAAGTAAAGTTTTATAAGGAATAACTGTTAATTTTGACTGAAACCTCTGAAATAGTTGATTTTCAATTATGTACAATCAATTTAAGAAACAAAAGAGATTGAAAATCGTTATTAATTTTAAAGAAGTAAAATGATGGCAATAATAATAGCATAAACTCCTCAAAATTTTGATCAGATTATGATACTCTAGCAAAACCGAAATGCATACAGAAGAAGCAACCAATAGATAGTTTTAGTTGTCAAAATTTAGAGAATAGTTACTCAAAATAAGTTAACTAATTAAAACAAAATAAAAGTTAACTAGAAGGAAATATATAATTGCAATTGAGTTAACTATATAGTTAAAAAAAATGTATTGCAATAAATATTATTAAAGGCAAATCTGTATATCTGATAAATTTCAAAGGTTCAAATTTAATCCGATCAAACTACGTCATCACTTTCTTCGTTATAGTTTGAAATACGACGTTATACAAAATAAGCTTAATTATGTCTTATGCTTATATTGTAACCTAATTTTTAAACAATAATTACAAAATTAACCGAGAGCTTCAACTTTGTATAATTGATAACTTTATACAAAAACTGTTTAATATTTTAATATTCCTCGTATTAATGTTACTTCATACTTGATTCGATCATGACGTCCCTGCTTGGTCCGTTCCGATGCAGTGTTATTTTAGACCCCCCCCCCACCCAAAACCAACCCATCCTCTCTCTCCTCCTCTTGCCCTGTTTGGTCTTACAGATCAAACCTCGTAAAAGTTTCTCCTTTCCGTTTTTACCATTCACAACATAATCAGTAACATCTTCAACTTACAGCTGACGTGTTACTAAAAAAAGAAAATATTTAAGTCGCACCCGTTACCCCCCCCCCCCCCACCGCGCATCACCCAAATCTCGAAAGAAAAGACAAAAACTATTGAGTAGTTACATAAATGAAATATATGATAACGAACGATGCTTAACGTATGTTATATGTGAAACAACGCCATTCCGGGAATAACTGTGACCGCGGAGAAAAATATTACTGGAAATAATACACTTCGGGGGTTTTGTTTGGTCTGACCATGGTGGTAAAATGGTCTGACTATAAACAAAATGTAACAGAGAATGTTGATTCCCTATCTAGACAAAATACTTTACCCCAATCCCAGTGTGCTCCGCAGTAATTTTAGGCTCGCTCCCTCTGCCCCACTCCCCTTCAGACAACTGACCTGTACCCGCCACCACCCCTCCCTTCGCCATCTGCCCCCCTTTCCCCTTTTCACATAATCTTTTCAGAAAAACCTTCAAATACATTGCGTTTCTACCCGATAACATTATCACCATTTTAGTACACACAGTAGGCCTACTCTACTTCTACAGTAGTTTTCTGCACAGACGATTGATTCAGTCAATTTATTTCTAAAGTAAAATAACTTAACAGTAGAGATGACACACCTGGATCTCCCGTAAATACCTAATTAGCATAACAATAAATAACCTTAGGCAGTTAAAGCTAATGAATAGAAAGATAAACGAGCCGCGCGTCTAGTGTACACCTGGAATGTTGTAACTGTCATATAACGTTACCATGGAAACCGACAATAAGTAGGTCAGTCCGTGTCTAGCAGTGGCTGGGAATAATGCATCATGCTAGTCAATACGGGTTAGGTATATATCTAACAGCCATTCAGTGATACTGTATGTCATATGCCGTGATATTAAGATTTGTTCTCATTATTATTCTTTGTTTATATATTTTAAATGAGTTAACTTGATTTCCTTGGTTGTCTAATACATCCCTCACTTGTACCTCTCACTCATTTGATAGAAGGAATGTTTAATTTCCCTTTCTTCGTTTTATTTTCTTTATGTACTATTCGTTTGTATATGGAAGTATGCCTAATTAGCACATAATTAAATAACCCTTAATGTAACTCACATATCTAATACGTTTTTTTGCGGGTTCTCAATTGCCTAGTTTATGGAGAACAGGTTTGTTCTGTGAAGTTGATTAAACAGTTAAACGGTTGAGATAAAATATTGCTCGTGTTTAGCAGGGAGAAAGATTCGTTTGATGAGATCTTTTATCTTTTTAAATATCGAATTATATACTGCACTAGTTCTTTTTTATCTACACAGAACAGGCGAAAGTGATTAAATTATTCCATCGAAGTTTGAAATGTATAATGGATTACGAAAACTAGAAATCGATTTCAAATTTGCAACTTAACTGTTTTTAGCGAATTTAGAAAGGCTTAGAAGGCTGTCATCATCGCCCTCAGACTTTCTTCCAAATGGTTTACATTATTGTTATAACACACGCTAACAAAATGAAGTACATATTTCTATCCCCGGTACACAATGAATGAACCTACAAGTTAACAATCAGAATAAACACTTATTCAACTGCCAGGGGCATATCCAGGTCGTAAATATGGCCACGGTTCATTTAGTTTTGTTGCTGAGAAGGAAAAAGAAGAAGCAGTTATTCACTTGTTGAAATGAATTCATTGCGTCATAATTTGCGATGTTTTACATGAATCATGGTAGTTTGCTGATTAAAACTGAACATAAGTAAATTGTGATAGTAACATGTATGGTCGACAAGTAAAAAGAAAAAGAAAGGGAAATAAAACAGAAAAGAAACCGAAGGAGAGGTGTTATGTTCCTGGAAATACAGTTAGTAGAGATCTGTGGGTAATTGAATTACGTCGGTCGGACATCCGGGGTTTTCCTCCCGTCAAATCGCAGCGAATAGGGTGAAAACATGTAAAGTAATTGTGTCTAAATATCGCGAATCTACGCTTTCAGAACGCATGAAGAGAAACATGAATACTCTACGCATATACCTCTGTAGGCATAAGAGTGCAATATAATAGTAAAGAAGAGGAGCTCTAATGTAACAGAAGCTAAGCTATCTTCGTAGGTATTTTACAGATGTTGTATTTTTAATTGTTTGAGACACTACAGTAGGCCTACCCAGGCGCGTATCCAGGGGGGACGTTGGGGGCGCGCGCCCCCTGGGTAAGGAAAAATGGAGGGAAAAAAAGAGAAGAAAAAAGGGAAAAGGAGGGGGAAAAAAGAAAAGGAGGAGAGAAAGGAAGGGAAAAGAAAAAGAAAAAAAGAGAGAAAAGGGGAAAAGGAGGGAGTAGAAGAGAGCCAAGACCTCGGGAAGAGAAAGATGAACAGTCATAGTTAAAGCGTTGATCCCTATTATATACACAGGGTAGCCAGTGACAGATCAAGGATTACGGAGGGGGTGTGCGCCTTACCCTACCCCTTACACCGACAACTCCATTTTTGACGTTTCCATTTTTCCTCTCTCACTAATGTATCTATATAAATACTATATATGGTCTATCATAACGCGTGTGTGTGTATGGACGACTTAAACAATTGTATAAATTGTAGTACAATTGTGCTAAATGGAACCAACTGTGGCTGGTCTTGAACTCGACCGAGTCGTCGGGGAACATGACGCATTTCGGGAAGGGGGCGACCGCCCCCCCCCCCCCGTGCAAATTTTCTTTATGACATCGCTAGTAATTTCAAAATAGACAATGCTTAGATGCAACTTACAAAGCCTGGGAAGTGTCATTTCCAGCGATCTGGGAGGCATTTTCGGCCAACATTTTTCTTGTACGCTTCGCGCCAACTACTCGCAATTACTCGCTACACGCCTGTTCGAATTTGTAAAGCAAAGAGCAGATATAACATCATATCAGTGAGCATTGAAATGCATGTTCCACGATGAACAGCCTCAAAAAACTGTTTATGTGTGTAGTCAAAGGCGTAGGAGCCAAATTGGATTTGGGGCTGTAACGACTTGCCCGAAAAAAGCCGAAATTTTTCGCGCGCTTCGCACGCGTTCAACTCATCAATGCCAATATCAGCCCCCGCCTCCTACGGGACCTACGCCTATGTGTGTAGTGTTCGGTTTCGATATACCTCATATCGGAAATATTTGCTATTTTTCATTTCCTTCAACCAACTTTTATAATAGCCATTATAAGAGGTTGCAATATTTCTACACCAAGAAATTAACTGTGTCGGAATTTTCCAAAATTTCCTCACCATTCCTCATCATACTTTCTTCTACTCGTGCAATTTTGACCTGTCTATTAGGGGTTCAAGGAGGTTTTTCTATATTGCTTGTCCATAGATTGAATTTTTTGCAACATCATGGGTATGTTTTCAAGTGATTTTTATTCACGAGAAATGTGAATTTTCAAATTCTCAACAAATAATGGGCTTAAAACCTTCAAAAGTGGGGCTTTCGGATATTGTGGGCCGTGACGTAGAATCACCTACAAAAGCAATGATCCATAGTGTGACTGGTGAAAATCTTCAAAAAGGTTATAGATGGAAAAAAACTTTTGGGAATACTTGGTTCTCAGGCAAAAGTGTACATCTGGTTGCTCATTTTCAAGCCCGAGAAGTGCCATTTCCGGTGATCTGGGGGGTATCAAAACCAAAAATTTTCTTGTACGCTCCGCGTCAACCGATGGTGGCGCTCCGCTTAGATGGTAATTCGCGCCCCCCGGGTTAGAAAATCCTGGATACGCGCCTGCTACCTGCATATTTATGATTCTGCGTCATGTTTTACTTTGTTCAACACTTACTTTTGTTGGGAAAAAGTTTTAATTTCGTACTGCAAAGAATCATATCTTTCTAATGTGCAATTACGTAGCACCATGCATCTGCCTAACTGTCTAACCTTTGTTCTGTACTTTGGAGACATGAACAACAATCATAGGCCTACTCGCGAGTGAAATTTGGCGAGTAGATTTTTAGTCACGGTCGCCAAATAACGATTACTTTCAATAATGATGAAAATCGTGGATACCTCTAATACTTGGTGTGTGGATTCATAACAGTGAGGTCTGTATATGCTTAAGATACCTCTAATACTTGGTGTGTGGATTCATATCATTGAGTACAAGACCCCTATTGTTTTGGAGGTGTGTATAGCCACGTATAGTAGACTGACCTGTGTTATCATGCCATATTGGAATTGTAACAGCTTGTTCTGGTTATACTTACAAGCAGAAGTCTACTGCATTGAAGTCATCGAAATCTCAATGCAGTTTGCATTCGGGCTATCTTTGGAAAGGAGGGGTGGGGTGGGCTCCAAATATGACTTGCGTCCGTTGGGAGGGGTCTAAACGGGAAGAACCCTTTTATTAAAATATAGCCTTTAATAAATAGTTTTCAATGCTGTAGCAATATAAATTACTAGTTCAACAATTATTTCCAATATATATTGCACTTGTACAATACATGTGTACATTGAGTTGTTATGTCCGCTATAGCCCTTACAGTATATATAACATTAATGAAATATTCGAAAGCGCCTGTTAAACCAGTCACTGGATAGATACAGAAAACTAACGATTGTAAGAACAAGTTTTACATACGAAATAGCAGTATCTATGCGTTAATTATGCTAATTAGATACAAGGTACGTAACCTATATATTTTCTTTACATTGTCCGGAGCAGTGTTTTACATAGAACTGGGCAATTCAAGTATAAGGTAAGGTGATACTGAGCTAGACTTTAACATATTTATTGGATATTATGAACTATCTGGTACCGGTTAATTCCAGATAATTTCATTTCATGCTCGATAAACTCAAGTGCCCTCTTGTTGTTGTGTGTTTGTAACAAGTGCCTTCATGTCTAAAAATTTGCTATTTGGCTTCAAAATAATAATAATGATAAAATATGCAGTTCAAAAGTACCGGTATAAAGACAACTGTTGCTAAAAACATTCAAATACGGTACTTGAACCTGTGGAAAGGAATGCACAGATTATTTATTTTGAGAGGGTTTCAGATAATTTGACAGTCTAGTGGTTTCTTGCGTAAAATCAAAGTCACTTGTTCCACTTCCCCTCCCAATAAAACTTTTCTTTTGTGAATCAAAGACGATGGCATTAGTGTATTCTTAACAAAGTATGTCCAGGAAGTCTTAATAGCTCCTCGGTATGAAGGGGGTTGGATATTTTAGACACATGCAACTCTTCATTGAGAACATAGTTAAATAGGAAGATTCGATTGTGTAATGGTTAAGGTCATTATTATCAACTCCACAAAAATGTTATAATTTTGTACAATTTGATTTAGATCAATGACAAAGAACAATGCGTGCAATGTGATCACATTATTGAAGGTAGATATTGAATAAATTCTTAAATAACGTTGGTATATCATATAATAGTAACAATTTGTGTTTAACTTCAACCCGAGATGACAATTTGTTGCGTCCAGTAAAGAATGTTGCTATGTCCTCTACCCTCTTATCCCTCTACCTTTTATTTCTCCTCCGTTTTGGTGCAAGATTGTGCAGGTTTGTAATTCCGAAATTACGTTGAAAAACGTAATTTGTAGCATCTTAAACTATTCTGAGATTAAGTAACAAGATTCATAATTTCTAGATTTTATATGTTACCACTGCACTCTAACAATCTCAGACATTTAAGTTCTCATTTAAAGGTGAGAAGGATTCACGAAAACTATCTATATTATCAATCAATTTACCGAAAATAACATATAATATAAATCACGTGATCCGAGCGGAAAATGGCAAGCGGTTGTTACAAGGATTTGCTCCGTTTACTTAGTTTATTGTGTACAATGTTGTATTTCTACATGTTTGAACAACTTTAAATGAATTGATAATTTAAGCATACAGACAATTTAGCCAATTATGATCATGTGGACAGCTATACTTTTCACAGTTACTACCAACCACATATAATTTGCATACAGTAGAGCAGTTCCAACTATCATCATTATTATCTGCATTACTATATCCATTCTAATTTATTTTTCTTGGAATCGTTGAAACACGAGACTCGTGATTATAATTAATTCTGATCAGAATGATCACCAGATATGACTAATTACCTTGTTATTTGTTGTCTACTTTGTTGTTTATCTTCATTGATTTAGTAAACAATAAAGCTGACTAGGAGGACATTCCTCTACGTCTTCTACATCTTATAGCACGATGATTACTCTACTTCTCTCCATAGGTTTGTTGGATACCATCTGCCAGACACTATTCCGGTTGGATCCATTCCAACATCCTTGAAATCAAGACATGTGAAAGGTAATGTCAAAATGACGTCATAATGGAAACACTTAAAATTTCTTACATTTAATTAAAGGCTTTACTAACTATGTGAATTTATTTTGAGTTGTTGATTGTTGTTAATTCACATACAAGAGAGTAATGAATCAGCAACACATGATTGCCATTTTATATGTAGGAGACACCCAGAACAGAGTCTTGTGATAGTAAACAACAAACTGAATGATAGAAATGTAACAACACTTAATATTGCTAAGCTTATAGTTGATTTAAGAGATAAGTTATGTTCCTTTCATTTCGCTCTTTCGAGATCACTTCACTATAAGATGTTTTGTGAGCAGCCATCACATCAATTGATGCTTTAAATGTTTTTACAAAAAAAGTAGTGGTATCACACACTTTGGGCAACTTAAGTACACAGCGACAATGATAAGATAAAACACTCGTTCTGCAGTTTTGTGCAGGAACAGAGGGTCGTCAAAGCCGACATCATATATATGGAGGAGGGAGGGGAGGGGGTCTGTGGTCGTTCCCCAGAAAAAGGGCAAGTTTAGACTTCAAATGATACAGTCTGAGTCATAGTTTGACTTATATGACTTGACTTATGTCTAATATCTAAGTCTAAACGCAACATACATTGTGTTTTAACTATATTCTTAGTTAGTTTGAAATGCGTGGTGGTGGGGTGGGGGGTTTGGGGTAACACCACATCATCACTTTGATCGGCGCTTGAAAAGAGTACAATTTACATGTATTGGCGAACATTAACATCCATTCATGATTTGCCTTGAACATATAGAAATAAAATGTCGGTAATGATATGAGGGAAAGCATTTAGAACTATATGTGAATTTAAACCATATTTCTTTTTTTTTTATTAATAAACTTACGAAAGTAAAGTACTCCCTTACGTCTGCATTTCCTCAGATTCGGATAATATTTGGATAATAAATGATGCAGCTTCCAGAGGCTTCGCCCCCTGAACCCCCCCCCCCCCCCTCCCCCTATAACGATACTATCCGCTGAAATTGAGTTCTTCTCTTAGATAGATTTCTGTGTTTCAAAATTTCTTGAAGAGAACGAAAAATATCTTCAAAGGGTGCAGCCTAAGTCCAGCGGATCCCCACCAACGTACTTGGAATACATTATAGATAACTATAATTTATTTATTACATTTGTTTGTGTTTTAGTGCTTTAAACTCGCTACTAGAGAACAAGGGATATCACCAATGCAAAAACTTCAGGGGGCTTCCCCTCGTGGAGCCAACCAGGGCTTGAAATATATTCCAGAGAAAGCCCCTCGACCCGCGGCTTGAGCTCTCAGAAACGTTCTATAGTTGAGCTTCTTCCTGACAACCCTACCTAAATATGCAGCTTCCGGGGACTTCGCATCACACCCTTTAATAACATTAATAAACTATCAAAGAAAATATCTAATTTACATTTTTGGTCTGTAAATCTGCATACAAAGCGAAAAGTGCATAAAACAGGATTAATGCGAGTACTAGTTTAATTTTGTAGCCATCAATATACATATTGTGTATCGATTCGGTACAGCTTTACATCGGTATTATATACTTAATGCGGTAACGATGTATAACGCGTGTTATCTGTCTTAACTTCATATGTTTGTTTGATTTTTGCCGAGATGCTAAACTGTCAGAAAGAAAAATTAAATAATAGAGTAACCAATAATCTTGCAAGTAGTAGTTAAGAGAGGGATTCAGATACAATTCAAGTAGTTTTATTCATCGATCAACCAGGGACGTAGCTAAGGCCTGATGATTGGGGGGGGGGGGGGGGTGTAGTGGCTGAAATTCCAACTGGATGGGTTTTGAAGCCAGAAAATTCCGACTGCTGCCTCCCCCCCCCCTTCCCCCGCTACTCGTCAACGATACGGCAAGTATCAGTTCAGAACTTGATCAGAACTTTTCTCGATACATTTGTACCACTGGCCTTCACTTCACAAACTTATTAATCACTCTGGTTGAGCAAGTAAGCAACTGAGTATACGTTTTCTGCCTGGAGGCTACATAGGCTACACGAACTACCAAAGCTATGTTGATGTAACAAAGGGGAAAACTGTTTTTCTTCAACAAATTATATTCGACGACATAGTGAATTATCCTAGCGCGCTTAATATTATTTTTGGGGGGGGGGGCGGCGGGGCTATTTATCACTCACATGAACAATCTGCCTATCATCCTCGTCAAGGACCAAGATGATAGGCAGGTGATAGGAGTTCTTAAAATAAGTATAAAAATATACTGTAAAAACATACAGTTTTCAGTGGTTGCAGTTCTCATCTAGGCCTTTATATCAATTCGATATGCACCTATTCGGTGGCGATATACGCCAACCCCTACTAACTAGTAATAACCTGATAGTTGACTCTACTCTAAGATGAATAATTAAAGTTTGCAGATAAATAAGTACAACCGTGACTAAAACTAGTAGTGTTTTTGTGGCAGCCATATGCATATAAAATAGCTTTAAAGGGCGCTAGTATTCAATTTTAGTCAGTCTGACTCTGCCAATGCGAAACGTAGCCGGGAAATATCCCTAGGGCGGGGAGGATGCAGTTAGGAACATACTAAGTATCGCCCACATGTTACCGTATATACCAAATTAATTGAGAGGTTTATCAACATCATGGATTTTTCGGCCACTGTACAATTGCGATAATCAGTTGTAACTATTCCAAGCCTATGGCCCAATGGAGTTTGGAAAAGCCGGTACTTTAAAGAATATAATTTGTACAACAAAAATATGAAGGAAATCATCAAAAAGTTAAATTTAGACCAATCCCCGAACACTTTATTCACTGCTCAAACCATATTTATTTTATATAAACCTCCTAACTTTTTTATGGTCATTACTTCTGAGGAAGATAATTGTCTACTCCTAAGCCATACATAATTTTGTGGGCCCGATTCCGCGAACAAAAATAACAACTGATCTATTTCTATCAAATATATTCCAGTCTAAATTTTGGCCAAAATAGTGTTACACCTATTTTCTACAACTGTATAAGATGTAATTGTCTATATTATAAAATACGAACCACCTTTGGCAAAGATTGAAGAGTTTGGTGAGACGCAGGGCCTACCCAAGTAACGTACTGTAACGGTTACAACTAGTACTGACTAGCATTGGGTGTTGTAATTGTATACAATATATATATTATATATTATATATCCAGCAACGTAGCCAGGAATTTGCAAGGGGATGCACATTTTGCGATTGATATGGGGAGGGGTCTAAGGGGAAGGGGTTGTCCTGTTTTGAGCAATTTAAGGTCCTTAGATGCGATCTGGAGCAATGTTTTGCTAGTTTCATCATGATCATATGATATTATATTATCAGCAGATTTTGTTTCCGGTTTGAATTATTCTTTCAGAAAGACAAACATAGTGTTCTTTTACATTTTTTTCCAGTAGGATGTTTATTGTCCAATGTCTGGACTTCAATACATTTGACGAACTTAACTGATGGATTATATAAACTCTCGTATTTAGCATTGTAATAATTATTTATAGGAAGCGCGTATCACGTACGATTGCTAGCTTAGCTTCAAAACATGCTTTTCGTGCAACAACTTATGACGTATCAGAAAGGATGATAACGCACGTTGTCGTCGTCGTTGTGCATACGGTTCGTGACTCTCCATCGAATGCGGTTATTTAGGCTATATGTATTTTATTACGCAGTGGCCAACTGTAGGCTGGTAATAGGCTATAGGCTACTGGCTAAATTTAGCTAATTGCATCTGCCAAACTAAGTAGCTGAATCAGTAGGCCTAAATATTACTACGATTATAATCGAGTTAACGGAGCTGACGAGTATTCAAGATCAAAGAGCACTGACAAAATACCATGCCAAATAACAAACAGTATTTAACATTTTTTTCGACACTGAAAAGCAGTTGCTCCCACTGCCACCGCCCCCCACCCTCCCTCCCTGGCTACGTCTCTGATATATACTGAACTTACTTGAAGCTAGCGAACAGGGTCAACCCACCCAATAACAAAATTAGTACATAAATAAACCGAATTGAAGCTGGCGAACGTTGTACGGTAGTTCTTTAAGCATTATTTTTAATGTATTCCAAATCATACGAAGGTTTGTATGGTGGAGTATAAGGATCGCGAGATACAATTTCTCAAAGTGGCAAGGAAGACGTGGTAAATATGACTGATTAAAGGTCAATTTTGACCTAACTTTTTCAAATTTTAAGTCATTCACAATCACAGGAATATATGAATAGGCCTAGGTGAATTAGACTGCGACAGTCGGAAATTCCGACATTCGTACTCCAATTTTCCAACTATCGTCATTTTCACCAAGCTTGGGTGGTGAGACATCCCCCTCTCTCTTTAGCGACGTCCCTGCGGTCAACGCGCAAATACAAGAAAATCTCTTTTTTTTATTGAATGTTTTCAACTGTATGGTCCACAATCTTGTCTAAAGACGTCTTAAAAAAAAAGGTAGACGTGATAATCAGGCGCGTATCCAGGATTTTCTAACCCGGGGGCGCAATTTACTATCCAAGCGGAGCGCCACTTTCGGTTGGAGCGCAACGTACAAGAACAGTTCTGGTTTTGTTACCCCCCAGATCACCGGAAATGGCACTTCTCGGGCTTGAAAATGACCAACCAGATGTACACTTTTGTCTGAGAACCAAGTATTTCCCAATAGTTTTTGTTTTCATCCATAACCTATTTGAAGATTGTCACCAATCACACATCATGTTCGACCTCACCGCATCTCCTGTGGATCATTAATATTGTAGGTGATTCTACGTCGCGGCCCACAATACCCGTCAGCCCTAATTCTCAAGGTTTTAAGCCTATTATTAATTTTGTTTAGAATTTGAAAATATTTCTCGTGAATAAATTCACTTCAAAACATACCCATAATGTTGCACAGAATTTCATCTTATGGACAACCAATATAGATGAACCTTCTTCAACCCCTAACAGACCGGTCAAAATTGCACGAGTAGGGGGAAGTATGATAAAGAATGTTTGTCAGGGAATTTCGAAAATTCAGACAGTCAATTTATGTAATTAAATTAATTGGTCTACGAATATTAACACCTCTAATCACGGCAACCAAAAAAACTTCGGAGGGGGGGGGGGCTGCAAATATTTTTGGGTGAAAATTCGGGCGATATGCTGAGAATTTTTGGGCACCTACTTAAAGAAAAATAAATTGCAAAGATGTAGCTAAAGAACATCGATAGTTTAAAAACAATCTCCTTGGTTATTAAAATAAAGTTCTTAGCTTGCCCGACTAATTTGCCATTTCGGTAATAACACGGCAAATGATTGTACATGTAATTGGCATGCGATGTAATAACCGACGCATGCCTACATGATATATACATTAACATGTTGAACGCGAAAAATTAAGTTACATTTTCGGGAAAGTCGTATCAGCCCGTCCCCCCCCCGCCCCAATGAAATTGGGCTCCTATGACTACACACTTAGACAATTTGGAGGCTGTTCATCCTGTACCGCCATTTTCTGTTCATGCTCACTGATATGATGTGATATCTGCTGTTTGCTTTACACATTTGAATAATTTAAATGAGACTGAAATTAATAACTTTTTTATGTTTATTGACCACATTCTTTTCATTTCGAAAGACGCACAGTTTCAAGTTCATTACACACTGAAGGCTTCGATTCTCTATCTGCCTTCGGTTTATGGAAGATCTTGGGATTTTCATCCCTATGGATGGCTAGATATTGCTAGATATCGCTAGATATTGCTAGATATCCATACTGTACAATGTCCTTGGGATTTCTTGGGATTTTTCGGGGCCTGATCTTGGGAAAATGCAATATCGGGAGTGGTCACACTCCATGTAGGTTAGTGCACGACCTTATAGACGTCACTAATACACAACCCGATCACTTGTTATCGATGAAGTGGTGTGTTGCCGGATTTTGTCAAGGTCTTGGTACTATGGGCGAAGGTCATTAATTAAGTTTCGTAACTCACCGGGAAGCGATTAGAGGGGTGGGCGTAGGGTTGTGGAGCGCGTTTTCATGCAGATGGTGACAATCCCAAGAAGAGATGCGTCTACGATCCATCTTAACATCCTGTAAATATCCTTGCCAGTTTTTCCTTCTATGTATAAATGAATGAAAAAAAGCAATTTTGAGAATTCCAATATTTACGCTTGCACGAACGTATACCTTAGCTTTAACTATGAGAGGAAAGCACTTGCTATGGACTACCAGAGGTAGCTGCTTGATGACAGCAAAGACACGTGCACTCGACAAACTATGTTTGCGTAAAATCCACACAAATAACCGACCACATTGTAGCCTTAACTCACACAGAGTCACCATTGAAATCTAGCCTAACCATCTGTTTATTCGCTAAAATTGTGTCGCGGTTAGCTTGCACTAAAATATTCACCGAATAATTTCGTTGCTGCTGCTATCTTCGACCACACGGTTGCCTAACACCACACTAAGTCAATGGGGAAATCTAGCCTTCACCATCTGCTTATTCGCTCAAATTTTAAGGCAGTTAGCTGGAACTAAAATATCATGGAATACTTTCATTATTACTGCTATCTTCGACCACAAACTAGCCTAACACCACACTAATTCAATGGGAAAAATCTTTCCTTAACCATCGGTTTTTTTACACACACACACACACACACAAAAGCGTAGCCTTGTTTACAACTTTCAATTGAGTGATTTTATCCACACACGAAAAAGAACCATTACGAATGGATAAACCTGGAAATAGTAAGCAATTGAAACAGCAATCTACACTACAAGAAAGTTATATAATCAAAATAGTATTACGTATTCGCGTGTCTTGATTAATCAAAACATGAAATCATGAAAGCACCCGCGTAGCAGTTACGAGACCCCCCCCCCCCCACAGAAAACGGGTACCCGTTTTTCGTGTTTTCGATTCGGGTACACGAATGTTCGGTCGGGTATCCGGGTACCCGACTCAGGCCTAGAATGTTCTTACTCATTAAATACAAATATTGCTCGAGAAAAAGCTTTCATCCCTCGATTGGATTAAGTAAATTATCATGGATGCAACTATGCTGCAGGCTATGGTAGTCTCTGATGAAAAAGGAATTATCAAGGCTATTTAAATTAGATATGTGTTTCTTGAGTTTAATGGAAATGAGCATTTGTCATATCGTCACCAGTATTGTTACCGAATCTTAAACGTAAAACTATAGGGACATGCAGTTAGTTATAGCAAGTGAATAGATCTGAACCGGTAAAACGGGCGGTTATTAATATAGTGTGCACTGCAACTATGATATCTTTGTAAGATACAAGCTTCAATAGTCTAGGCTCGCATTCAAATTCCGGAATCAGAAAATGTAAACAAACAGAAACAAAGAGATGTTACAATGGTCTGTCCTATTTCAATTCAACAAGTATTGTAATTGTATACAATCGCTGCTGATATTTCTGTTTAGTTCGTGTTGCAGTTTTTTCACGGCCTTATTGATGTTCTGAAAGACAAACTGCAATAGAAATCATGATTTATATTGATATGATATCTTCATTCATATTTGTTTACATGCAAGTGTATGTTTGTTTGTATCCATCAACACTTCTGTCGATATTAGACTTTAACTTAGGCTTCTTGAATCTTCTTAGAAGTTTGGACAGTGTTATTGTTCAATGTTATAATTATGTCATAATAACACAATGCTAGATTATACATACTTTCCTCCTACGTAAAGTACAAGTAGAGATATTGATGTATTTGGTATGAATACAGTTGGAAAAAAAATAAGAAAGTGGCTGGAAACAAGACATATAAACCTTCGTTTATATAACTGACATACTCTCAGGACATCGGAAAAGGGATCTGGTGATTATGACGATGATTTATCCAGTCTTGTAGCTCCGTAATTCAACTCAATAAAGTAATTCCAAATACATCTTTTTCTTTTATCAATATTTAAATTATTGGTTTTCATGATCTTTGATGACGTCACTAATGTGTTGTAAAATAAAGCTGAATATCTTGATAACCGGGTAGCTTAACAAACATCACGAGTAATCAAACGTTTCATTTCTCTGTACAATAACACATCTATACTAGGATTCTACCTTAAATGATGATTTAAAATTAATTGATAGAAATGTCAATACATGCAAACCTCTCTATCTTAGCCCCTCAACATTATTTCTCGGACTCGTGAAATGTTTTCTACTTTAGACAGATGTGTGTTTAACATCTACTAAATTATCTCGTGATAACAGCTTAGAGAGAGATTCATAGAAGATGTAGTCGAAGTCATTGTCAGTTTGTGCATTATTTAGAATATTCTAAACCGTCGATATTTGGACTTCATTTTCTACTCTCATAACGTTTTCCAACCCCACTCCCACCCTCCTCATTCCTATCCACTTTACAAAGCGAGGTATCAGCTGTCACATGCACCGTGTTCCTACACCTATGATTTATTCTTAATAAAGTGTGAAGAACATTAAACAAAGGAACCCTGAGTGTAAAACCAAAATTACCTCTCTTTACCGAACTGGGATGCTCTTAGATCCTCTTACATGGAGACTGGTTACGTGGTTATGACAGGGACGTAGCCAGGAGGGGGGGGCAGGGGGAACGACTGCTCCCCCCTTTCAGTGTCGAAAAAAAATGTTTAAAAACTGTTGTACTTTGTCAGTGCTCTTTGGATCTTGAATACTCGTCAGCTCCGTTAACTCGATTATAATCGTAGTAACATTCAGGCCTACTGACTCAACTACTTACTTAGTTTAGCAAATGCAATTAGCTAAATTTAGCCTTTAGCCTATTACAAGCCCACAGTTGGCCACTGCGTAATAAAATACATATTGCCTACCTAACCGCATTCGATGGAATGTCACGAACCGTATGCACAACGATGTCGACAACGTTCGTTCTCATCCTTTCTACGATTCGTCCTAAGTTGTTGCACGAACAGCATGTTATGAAGCTAAGCTAGCAATCCTACGAAATACGCACTTCCTATAAATAATTAATACACTGCGATAACGATATTTGTTTTTAGGCCACTGCACATCTGGCTGTCTTACGAAATATGAAAGTTTATATTGTCCATCAGTTAAGTTCGACAAATGTATTAAAGTCCAGACATTGGACAATAAACAAGAATCATCCTACTGGAAACATTGTAAAAGAGCACTATGTTTGTCTTTCTGATACATTATGTAAAAGAACATGTAAAAGAATTCAAACAGGAAACAAAGTCTGCTGATAATATGATGTCATATGATAATGATGAAACTGGCAAAACATTGCACCAAATCGCATCTAAGGACCTTCAATTGTTCAAAAATATCTCAAAAGGGGTGTCCCCCTCCCCTTAAACCCCTCCCCCATATCAATCACAAAAAGTGCTCCCCCCCCCCTTTCAAATTCCTGGTTACGTCACTGGGTGATGAAAATGCTTTGTTTATTTTTTAACATACATACTTTACCTTAAATGTGTTATTAAACAAATCCCCTTTTCTTCTTTTAACATTTTTTTAAACAGTGTTTAATTATGGCTCTCGTGATTCATGATGACGTCACTGATGTCGGGTGTTCTCTGATATGTTCATCGTCTCGTGGATTATTATTCTTAATCTGAGCATCGAATACTCGACTATCATGATTTGGTTTCTCAATTTAGTCCCAGACTTGTTTCTGTTTGAATGGGAGCTTATGTTTTGATTTAGGTTAATTGTATAATTGGTCAGATATATTAATGAGATAATAAAAATTGTAACCTGATTGGTTATATAACTAAGAGGATAATGGTTTTAAACTGATTAGGTATAAAACCGAGATGATAATGATAGTAAACTGATCGGTAATCTTACAGAGATATAAGGATTGTAAACTGATCAGCTCTATTACTGGGATGATAATGATAGTAAACTGATAAGATCAAAATTAAGAAATCAACTAGATTGATTACTCAGCTAATATGAAGTTATCATCGAGAGCCAACATAAATCCAGTGAATAAAATGTTTTTGATTTCATTCCAGACCAAATAAAAAGAAATTGCAGTTAAATCTACTATCAGTTTCTTTCATTTTATTCATCAGTTTGGAACTCGTCGAGTATTGATCGCCGCCTGAATCTACAGACTGGTCAATGGCAGGTAAGATATTGCGCACCGTGCTTTCAGCTTTTGCTCATAATGCATTCTGGTCAGCTTATTTGAGCTAAGCTACCCTCTGTATTACTTTACCAGTAAATACAAAATCAATATTGTGATAACATTAATAGGTGAAATACAGTGAATTGCTTATAGCAATATAATTAGATTGTGATGAACAGAAAATAACTAAAAAACAACTGAGATTTCAAGACATCTTCTTGCTCCTGCTACCAAACGTTGGTCAAATTTCTTTTATTATTTTTGCCTTTTCTATCTGGATGTCACCCTGTGTGTCCCTTATTACCCAACCATACATTTGTTATATTATTCAAGATATTCTCTTCAAGTATATATAGAGGCACAATACTGGCTTGCAGAAACGAGACACACATGCTAATTTTTTTTTTAATTCAGGGTTTTATTAATTTTTGCTAACATTGAAGAAAAGAGGATTCTTCATCAGAACATAGTGACTATTTATGTATATTTATCTACTATATGTACTAACAAGATAACATAATGAAAGTATGTACATACTGCTCGATTGTTGAAGGATACGTTACTTACGTGGTGTCCTTTTCACACTCAAAGAGGTGGAATATAATCTTTTAAGAAAGACTTATATAATTGGGAGTACTTTTCTCTAATATCTCCTACCACTGTCAATCAATTTTTAATTAGATATTAGAATATTAAATAATTGGACACCGTAATTATAACGTTAAATAGAAGAACTTCAGGTCCTCAATGGCAAACAGTTTTCTTCATTTCATCCCTGTTATTTCTTTATCTAAATGTGTGATGTAATATCTTTTCAAAACAGAACTGTCTGAGATAAGATATACTTCGTACAAAATATGAAAAACTGGTACTCCAGCTATAAACTACAATACTGTATCCTTATACACTAATAGAGAATACTCATAATAGTTCAGAAAGATTAACGTATATGGGACAAAATCACTCTAATTGTATTTTCTAAAACTCATTTCGAGACAGCCGTCACTGCATGTAAACATACAGTAATGAGTGAAGGGATACGCGATTCTAGTAGTTTCAGTTTGTAAAGATATAACGTTATCCTTTTAGACATTCAGAGAAAAGCGGAATTCAGATCGCTGTGTAAGAAAGAAGAGAACATTGAGAGATTATATTTATATTTAGGTTTGCAGTCTTGTTCAGGGCCAAGGCCCTCTTTCACGACTTTACAACTTAACCCTGGTCATTGGTAACTTGTCACACCCACACACCAAAGTGTGCACAATTCAATCAATTTCTCTTGGGGTACCGCAGTACACCACAACCACGTGTCCCCTGGGGGACTTCCCATTGGGTGCAGCCACAAACCGGCGCACGCAACTATGTTTAAAAGTTACTTCGAAAGTCCCAATTTAAACACCTGATCTGGCCAGGACTCGAACCTGTAATCCTTCGATCACAAGTCCACTGCCTTAACCACTTGACCAAAACGCCCTCTTCAGATCGGAGCGCAGGGAGTGGGGGGGGGGTGGGGAGGAGCTGGTATGCTAGCATTGTTTTCATGAATCTTATTCAAGCCCGTCCAATGAATAGTTCTTTATTGAAACACCCGTACAACTTCCATATCAGTGATACTTTTAGTATTACAAATATTGCAAAGATATTGCTGAAAGGTTTACCCTACATGTTTGTTACGTATAGGGCAATCACTTTGACATATACCGTCTTATTATTTTGAGGGGGTGTGAAAGTACATCAGTAAACTTCACGTTTATTCTCCGATGAATCGTATAAAGTTATGCATCATTTTGAACCTGGTCTTGCTAAGTTTCTTGTAAGTTATGTGTAATTGTTCATCATAACATATAGAACATTCGTAACAGTCTGTTTAACTGACCCAGTATCTTACTGTAGCAGCTCCCTGGTTTTAACTGGCCATGTTTAGGTTTTTAGTTGTTTCTGATGGTGTGAGACGTGGGTCTTCCATGCATCATTATAACACTAACAGCTTTATTACTTTAAAATGTTGGACATGGTTTATTTAATTGCTAATCAAATCAAATTAAACCATTTCTATGGTACTTTGCGAATTGGTCAAAAACACAGGATGGTGATGGGGAAAACTTGGAAGTTAGTAATAGGAATTAGATGTATGTGGAAATTGACTCTAAAAACTTATTTTAAGTTGATTTCTATACTTTCGTATTGTTTAACTCAAATAATGTTGAGAATTAATTCAATACGTAGACGTTTTAATAAAATTAAATAAAGCTGCATGCTACTTAATAGGTTATAACGTTGACACATAACTGGATAGCCCTGCAACTAATTAAGAATATAAATATGTTGTATCAATCACATGAGTGCTACTTATTAGTGAGTTATTTATCGTTTAACCAGATTCAGACAATACTGTGTCCCACCAATTTTTTGCAATGTTTTATTTGTTTGTTTCCAAACCTTTAATATCTCTGCCTACTCTCATCTTTCCTGGTTTGATTTTGGTGAAATAAAGTAAAATTATTTTTTTCAAGGTCCTTATCTTTCATTTAAAGGTCTAGTTTGTTACCAGCAGATTGTAGCAAAAACAACACAAAGTGCAGAAGCTATAAATATCCATGATGGTATTCTTCCTTGTGAATTAAGTCTTTCTAATAAATTTATTTTTTCCTTAAAAAGCATTAGGGTATTTAAAGGATCACTTGCTTAAATGATGATTAATCCAGATTAATGTATACGTGGCTGATATAAGTGTGTGGGTCCAAGCAGGTTTATATATATAATGAATCTCGTTTTATTTGAAATCAATAAACTCTGGTATATTCTTCTGAATGGTAATGCTTGTCATGGTCTTGGTCATTTGTATATATGAAGAGAAGAGGAGCTATTTTAATTACTGACATTGCAAGGGTTCCGGGGGGGGGGGGGGTAGGAATATTGTATTCGTGTAAAATGGGAATAAATTAGAAAACAAAAATAAACTCTATAGTATATATGTGTAGCTCTACTAACCCGTTTCGTTGTTATCTTGTACGGATACCATGGCAATCAAAACATATGCAATGAATTGATAAAATATGAATATAAGACAAATATTCATATCATTTCCCGCGTGTTTTTCATTAAACAGACACAAAAATACATACATTAGACGATTTTAAAGGAGTCAGGATCCGGGTTGGATGTGGGGGGGGGGGGGGGGGTTGGAGTGGAATTTGTACAACTACGGTATAGTCGGTAACTGATAATCTGATTTAAATATTCATAAGTTGTCATCCGCTAATTGTTTATTTTTTCTTGATAATTATCTTCAAGTGTATATAGGATAGTTGATTGTCACACCCGGACCTTCCAGCCTCATGCATTACTTATTGTTAGTTTCTATGACTGGGTGGAGAGTTGATTGCGCCAAATAATAGAGGAACAACTCATGTAAACTTTTGTATCACGTTTATTCCAAACGTAGAAACAAACTTATAAAAATCTGGAACTAAACAGAAATACATATCTTTAAAATATTTTCTTGAGATAAAAGTCTGTAAATAAATAACGAGCATTGGTATGATAATTAACAACTAAGCATATCATATCAACATTTAGCAGAACACTAGTAGCGTGTATGACTTTGAAACAACATAATTGACATTACCGACCCTTCTTAACATTTCCAATATACCACTATAAATTCTCGTGAAACATTGGTATTATTCTTCTGAAACAAAGCTTATCTGTAGTAAAATCAATGACGTTAACAAATATCTTAATCAAATAATGTCTTCACCTAAATGAATGTACTGAACATATCCCGCTTTTACGTCACCATCTCGATGTACATTAAATATGAAACCGTAGAATGTTGTCAATCATGTTGCATCGTTCTTGTTTATGTTCAATTAGTTTCGAGCAAATGTACATCATAGCACATACAACAGTCGTAACAACATTCCGTTTAGCCGACCCTGTAGCTTACTGTAGCTGCCCTAGCTAATGGCTTTGTAGCAGGCTCCCTGGTTTTACTGGTTATGTTCATTTTCTTCGTTTTCTCCGGTGTTACGAGAAGGTGGTATTCCATTAACTAAAGCTGCCTATTACGTCATAGGTTGTCAATTGACCAAACCGTGAAATATTCGCATAATTATTGGATACCCTGCAACTAACAAAGACATCTAGATATGTTGTCACAATCACGTGAATGCTTATGATTATTGTATTATTCGTCCTTTAACCAGATTTAGACAATTTGTGTCCCATAAATTTAGTGTCATAGATATTTGTTTGTTAAAAAACTTACTTTAATCTTCCCAGGTGGACTGAAGTAACATTATGTTTTCAAGACCTTCTCATTATTTTAACGGTCAAGTTTGCTACCAGCAGATTGTAGCAAAAACAACACAAAGTACAGAAGTGCACTTTTGCTATCCGTTAAGTTCAATCTTACTCAATTATTAACTTAAATTTATCAAGGTAAATGTTTCTGTGACGGTTTCACGTATACACTCATGTGTATAATAAATGAAATACCTGTAGTGTCTAGGTCAGTAATGAGGATGAACTGGTAGTGCAACAGATGGTGACCGATTTAAGCAGCGCGATTCAACATTGTTGTTATTTGTATGGTTTTAAAATCATACCAGAAACTGGTTTTAATTGCCTATTATATGTGTGTGGGGTGCATAGATAAACGAACTTGCTTGTAAACATCCGACTCACCGTTTCCCAGAATGTGAATGCTGGACATTTTGGCGATTGATATAAATGAAGGAAGAGGTGATACGTATATTGATAAAATGAAAGAAAATTGAAGATTTTTTTTTTTGTAATTTGTGAAAATATTATATTCGTGATATGGAATATACCGTATAAGAAGAAGATCTTGCAAATATGTTTTTAGTGGCTCCAGATTCGCTCTGTAGAGCAAATCATTACCAATGATTCGGTGGAGCTGTGATTAATCACTTTAAACGCACATTTACACAACAAGACCATGATATCAGTCAATGTGTGGGGGCAATTATACTACTGCTTCGTTATATTGTATAGATACCATGGTAACCAAATAACTGTAGACACGTATTATGTGACGCTGTATACGAACACAATGTTGAAAATGAGCACGCACATGAATCAGTTTTTTTTTTCAAGATACTACGTCATGGATATAAATATATGCTAAGCCCGTGCCGTAAATTGCTTTCTGAATTTTGTTAAAAAGCATCACACCTACTCAGTCAAAAATGTTTTATTGGTAAAAATATCGATGCATACTTTTCATCTCTAGAATCTTAACGTTGTGACGTCACTGTACGCAGCAAAGTTAGTAAATGTTACTCGTTCTAATAGTGTCAGTTGTAATGGGAGTTGAGGGATCCCTATTGATTATATTTTATTATTTATTTAGATTAGCGTGACTGACATACATGTGTGGTCCAAGCAGGCTTATATATGAAAAGGCAGATCTGGTTATAACTTGAAACAAAGAAACAAGTGTATTTTTTTAGGCAGATTTCATCAATTAGATGTATTTTAACATGCAAGGAAAATTAAAGTAGATGTGACTGCATTAAAGGTCAACCTAAAGGTGTTAAATTTAAGATTTTATATAACTTTCAAGAAACGTCTTTTAGTACCACCCTCTTTATATGTAGAGTACTATGAATAAGCAGCAGCATTATGATACAAAAAATGGCAACGGTGAATCTGAACTAATAATGGTGTAAAATATTTGCATTATTTCTTTCGTCGTTTGAGTATATGAGCAACCCAAACCAAGTGCAGCTAATACATAGAGACAGAGCAAAGACGAGCTCACGTCGTTTCTGCCAATACTAGTCTTACAGACACACAGGGCGTATCGGTAACATAAACCCACTCTAAATATTCCTTAATTTACAGACCGTCGCTTCCTGGTCTAAATGTTCCTTGTCTAACGTTGAGCAGAGAGAGTCAACTATTTTAAAACTAATAATGTGCGCATGTACAAACTTCCAATTGAACATACATAGACAGGGTAAATTTAAATTAAAAAAAATATGTGCAAGAATTATTATATTTAGTGAAATGTTTAAATTGTTAACATATCTATTTGATTATCCCACTGTGTCTCTTATTGTATATTTTGATCGCACAATTGCATTTCCCAAACATTCATGGATATCTTTACACTACTAACAAAACGATAGCAACAGACCGTCTCAGACGAAGGGGGGGGGGGGGCGGGTGTAAACAATGTGCTGACCAAGCAAGAGTTTTCTTTTTCTGACAACGATGTTCTGGGGTCTATCTTTAAATACTGCCCTCTTTTCCCTACTCGTCATCTTCTCTGTCGTCCATTGTATCCATCTGATCATCTCAGTCATCATGACGTCACTCAGTGTTTAATGACGTCACTAGTGGTTGATGACGGGTTTAAAACTAACTATGTCTTCCCTATATAGCTGATGTTTATATTCATGTTATTAAGTCCGTGCATCTTACATTGACGAGTCTGTCTCCTTTATTGACTTTAGTGTGTTCAATGCAGATGTGCGTTAACCTGCCAGGAATAGTTTACTGTGATATTTGTAAAGATATATCATTGTAACTATATATTTTTTGCTTCGCCATATTATGTTTTCCTGAAATTCATTTTCAAAATCTCATAAATATAATATTTCTCTTCCTTTCAGGCCTGTGACAGTTTGGGTAATCTACCAGGAGAAGAGGTAAGAGAGACATAGATTCATGTTCCTGTTAATTAGTAACGGTAATTTTAATAACAGACAAAGAGGTATTAATTAATGTGAAACAAAGAAATAAGACAAAATAGTATTAGACTATGTTTCTCATCAGGGGGAAAGATTTATGATTGTCGTGTATCGAACATGTAATTTAGAGAGGCCAGTTACAAGTTTATATACCGTAACGATGATAGCACTGTTCTTAATGTCAACTTTAGATGCGGCCTAAATAATCTTACTTCCGCACACACAGTCAAAGAAATCCTAAACAAAGAAACGAATAGACCTTTAAATACAACAAGGTTTAGTAAGATGTTATGGTGTGTTACAAGCCTCACACAACATTGAAAAAAAAAACTTTTAAAATATCAATCCCCTCCAGCCGGCACATGGTTGATGATTATTTTATTGTTCATTAATTTCTTCGCGAAACAAATTTTCACAGGATATTAACTGTGACAGGTACTGACAAAGAAAAAAAAACATTTTAAATGTCACTTTTATTGTTACATAAAATTATATATTAACATAATTAAATGTCAGATGATGATTCAACATTGTTACCGTATAGTGTAACAATTTTCTCTACACACAAATAGGTCCATACTCAAATCTCCCATAAATCTCTACTCCGGTATTCTTTGATGATATAAAGTCATTGGAATCAATCTCTGGGGTCAGGGAGGAGTTGGGAATGGTTAAGGAGAAGCTTAGCTTCTCACAGAAATTCGGTAAACGATGGAATAAAGTTTGCATGTAAGCATCGTCACATACCCGTCAAACAGGAACACATTAAATATTGAAATCGAAGAGATAAACTGATAGGCTCTAATGGTAATGTGAGTATACGAGAGCGTCCACTGTGACATAAAATGACTAATTTGGAGTAGAAATCATTCCCTGTGGAATGTGAGCATACCAAGCTGTTGCGATACCAAATATAAGGAACCTAGAAACAATATAGTTGTGGTAATAACAAATACTGGGTTTGTAAAGTCACCATGCAGAAGACGGATGAGTTGACGTGATGAAGTATTTCTGTTGAAAGGCAGTAAAATAGCAGCTTGTAGTTCCATTGTTTTAATTCCGAGGGAGGGAGGATTCGTCCGACTAAATGATCTAACATATATTACCAAAGTTGGAAGAAGATGTATATTCCCCCTACTCCCCCAAATGGACGTCTATTAAACTAATGTCATTAAACCGTCAAAAATGATATAATATTTACATATATGCTACATCGGCCTGTTCACGTTTTTAATTAAGAATCGCTCTACTGATACTGTACAGAGAAACTAACAATATAATAAGAAATAAAAGTAGGTAATTCGTGTTTCATGAGACATTTATTCAGTTCCTTCAGAATACAGACATAATATAAATATGCACATCTATCGTGTGGTTTTATATTAAATATGCGTCTCCCGTGGAGACCGTTGGACTACCATGGCTTGCAAAATTCTAACAAACTTAATAATAAGAGGGGCCTTTTTAGAATTAAACTTATCATCAATTTAAGATTACTTTAACGTGAGTTGAATTTGATTGATATCATTGAAGAATTTAACGCATGTCTGCAAGTTTACTTATTTGGTTCTTTGTATTTGGAGGAAAGGAAATTCCCAATTCATGAATTTGTTCCTTCGTGCAACAATGTTTGTAACTGTAAAATATAAATGCAAATAATTGCTCTATGTTCCTCCAAATAAATATTTTATTTTCAAAAGTGTCTGTCATATAAGTATTTTCGATGTACGTGGAGTACTGATTAAGGGTGAAAAAACGGCAAACGCGAAAAAAAAATGTTTTTTTTTTAAACTCATGGGTTTAAACCGTCAAAATGTTTGAATCTTGTTAAAATATCATTGTCACAATTCTTGTTACTCTCAAAAATTGTTATTATGAAAAGATTTCGTGTTTTAGTTCGTTTTTAATCTGACCAGAGGACAGCTGCAGGGTGAAAGGAAAGTATTCAGAAATCTGCGAACAGGAATAACATAAGTCAGATAGATATAGCGCACTTTAATTAGGATTACCTTTGTATGATTATTTCTTTATGATTATTTGATGTATGATTATTTGGTTTCCCTTTCTTGCAGGGTTACATCGAACCTAGTTCATCGGAAGATGATACGGATGAAGAAGTAAGAATATCGAGTATTTCGTTTACAGTTTGTCCTCATACTAAGTTATATTCAATTAGCAAACAAGAGCCTATCTTCGAGAGACAGCTTTAAAGTTAGTCATATACAACATGAATACGATAGTTCATCTATGGAGGACAGTTGACAACAAAGCTCGTCAAATTTACAAGATCAACATAAATAAAAAATATATGTTTACAAACATGGAATTGTCTGAGATTTTGTGTTAATATGTTTATAACCACATGTCCACCTACGTCTGTTGAGTAAATGGAATGTTGTTGTCTCACGGGTCGCTTGCCTCTTGCAAACAAGCTGATGTTTGTATATTGAGCTAAAATATCGAGCTAAGAAGTACTTCAAAAGTGACCTAATGATAACTATAACAATTTTTATGATCTTATCACGCATATTAAACTGTTCATCTTGAGTAACTGTTCATATACTGTGGCAATTATTCTTAACAGTAATTGACGGATAGCAAGAATTATTGTGTTATATTTAATTTAGAGATTAACTACTATAGATAAAGGGAGCTAATTTATGCATGATAATACTAATTTCTGATGGTCTAGCGATCGAGCGTAATCCGATGATGAAAATCGAATTCACTGCTGCTTGTTTCAGTCTGGACTGTCTCTGAATTTCGTAATAACCTCAACATTTTAATAAAAACTTGAAATGATCGAAACTGGTAGAAGAAATAACTATAACTGGCCAATCAACTTAAAGAGTATATATTGAGTGGTTTTCCTTGAACTATTCGACTAAGCTGATTCTACAATATTGCATTTATTGATACAGCACAGTCAAACTACAATTATATGGAAGAGTATTTTAGTAGATGCGATTACGTGGGAGAATGAATTAAATAGAGACTGTAGACAGAAGTATTGTCTTAATATGTTACAATCCACTAACAAAAAGAAAATTATTGTTAATTTTACTTTATTGTTATTGATGTGTTCACTATATTCACCTGTTAATGAGCAAAATCTCTGGAATCCTCTGTTAAGGTTATATGAATTATGACGACGACTCCTCGGTTAGGTAATTCGTTTATAAATATTGATAACTCAATCAAAACCGGTTAATTTTACCTCATATAATCAACCAAGCACCCTTGGATTGAATCATGTTTCTTTTGTCCTTTACAATGGTATGTTTTTCCCATTGACAATGGTATGTTTTCACTATTGACAATGGTATGTTTTACCCATTGCGTTTTGGATTGCATCTGAGGAACTCACCTTATGATCTGTACATCCATTCACTTACATTGATCAGCCTCGACATGCGGGACTCTTAAGGAGCTGTAAATTAAACTTAAACTAAAAGTTTTTTTCTACTTCTGTTACACAGACCTCTAATGATGATGAGGATGGTGGCGGTAGCGGTGATGACGATGATGGTGATGGTGGTGTTGGCGGTGATGATGATGATGATGGTGGTGGTGGTGGCGGTGATGATGGTGGTGGTGGTGATGATGATGAGCAAGACGAACATACCGTTGACGTAACCACTAGTCATTACAACCAACCGACAGAAAAAAGGCCTACAACAGACGTGAGTAATTAGATGTGTAGTATCAGAGAAACTATGACAGTCCGCAAGGGGTGGGGGATATGTGGGAGTATTTCCCCTCCCCTTGGTAAATGACATTAGTCAAAATATGAGCAATAATTAGTCAGCATTTTAGCCTTAACATATTATAGTCTAATAAACTATTAGAGTCCGTAAAGGGTGGGGGAAATGAAGGGGTATTCTCCTCCCCTTGGAATATGACAGTAATCAAAATATGAACATAATTAGCCAACATTTTAGTCTTAATGTGTTATAGTCCGAGAAACTATGAGAGTCCGTAAGGGGTGGGGGAAATGAGGGGGTATTTCCCCTCCCCTTGAAATATGACAGTAGTCAAATATGAGCAATAATTAGTCAGCATTTTAGTCTTAATATGTTATAGTCAATAACATAAAATGATAACATGCAGCAACACTGCGGAGGCTCAGCTTACCTATTTATGAAATTTGTTTTGGGCCTTTGGCAATATTTAATTCCCCCCTTGTGTCTTTCATTTGATGTGTTCATCATACAACTGAATTTCCCAAACTTTGATGGATATCTCTACGCGATCAACAATACGATAAAAACAGAATATCTACTCTCTTAAAATGATAGACTGAAGAATTCAGTCTTCTTTGAGACTGAAATTTTTTTCAGTGTTATACACTGAGTTTAGACTGAGAAACACTCTACTTAGACTGTATTATCAGTTACACCGTTCAGTCGCTGTTTTGGACTGACTGTATTAACCAATCAGCTAATCACATGTGGCATGGCATCTTACCATTTTCAGTCTCTGTATTCCACTGAAAAATGTATCCAATCAGAGAACAGAAATGCGCCTACGTCATCCGAAAACTTGCAAATACGCAGCACAAAAAACAAGTGACAACGAGCGCTACAACTTGTGTACATATATACTACTATATTCTTCGCTTAGCCAGGTACTCGCTGTACTGTACGTACGCACGCCGTACACACAGCTAGGCATGAACGAGACAGACGACCGTATGTCTAAGCTAGAGTAAAGGTTATAAATTAGCAATGGCTGAGTCTTTAAGAACTTTTCTTACAAATAAAGGTTTCCACGAAGTGAAAACAGTTTTCGAGGGAAAGGTATGTATGTTTTTTGTTGTTTTCCAATTAATACAGAATAAAAGCTTGGCAGTTCGTAACGTTAGTTATTCTAGGCTTGTGCGCGAGGTAGGCCTAGCTAGGCTGTACCATAGCAAATAGGGCCTAGGCTGTTGTTATAATTGGTGGGGCCTATTAACACGATCGTCGGCGAATAAGCACGCCGGTCCTGCATATGTACCCGATCGTCGGGCAAATCAGCCCGCCTATCCTGCATATGTACCCGATCGTCGGGCAAATCAGCCCGCCTGTCCTGCATATGTACCCGATCGTCGGGCGAATAAGCACGCTTGTCCTGCAATATGTACTCGATCGTCCCAAAATGAATCTAGCCTAGGCTAGGTTAACCTCATAACAAATACTTGGACATAATAATGCTCAAGAAATTGCAAAACAAAGGACTATTATGCATAGATTGTAAGCACCCTTAATTATTTGAAAAATGTAGTGACTGCTACAGCCATTACAGCATGAAGCTATCACGGTACCAGATCGTCGGGCAAATTAGCCCGCCTGTCCTGCATATGAACCCAATCGTCGGGCGAATAAGCACGCTTGTCAGGACTGCAATATGTACTCGATCGTCCCAAATGAATCTAGGCTTGGTTAACCTCATAACAAATACTTGAACATAATAATGCTGAAGAAATTGCAAAACACAGTACTATTATGCATAGATTGTAAGCACCCTTAATTATTTGAAAAATGTAGTTACTGCTACAGCCATTACAGCATGAAGCTATCACGGTACCAGATCGTCTGGCAAATTAGCCCGCCTGTCCTGCATATGTACCCAATCGTCGGGCGAATAAGCACGCTTGTCAGGACTGCAATATGTACTCGATCGTCCCAAATGAATCTAGGCTAGGTTAACCTCATAACAAATACTTGAACATAACAATGCTGAAGAAATTGCAAAACACAGTACTATTATGCATAGATTGTAAGCACCCTTAATTATTTGAAAAAAATGTAGTTACTGCTACAGCCATTACAGCATGAAGCTATCACGATTCTGTTAAACAATTACCATTGTATTTAAATCATGTGGAAACTGGAAAAGAATTGGTATGCTTTTGCTATTTTATTAAACATATAGTGGGCCATCAGTCTTTACTATAAGATTTTACAGTAATATTACCATTCACTAATCTTATGAAATCAGTTTCTTTTACAAGCAGACAGACATATTAGTGAAATCAGTAGGCTAAAATGTAAATCATATTCCTTGTTCACTGGTTTTCTATGCTGATGAAATGGAATCAGGAGATGTCATTAACAATTTATCCTTAAAAAGAGAAATTTCTGAAAAAAACTAACAACAAACCTTGCTTGGTAACCATGTACCTGCCAAAATCAACATGATAACCCATAAATGTTAGGTTGAATTTGAATCCACCTTCACATAACACATCTCACCCACCATGGATGACATATTGCTGCCTATCATGAATTGATATATCTCCTTCGTACAATGCCAGTCATGTTCTTCTTTCTCCATTCTCTCCTAAATATTATTCTAGTCTAGTCCACATCGAACTTTACCTCTCAACATATCTTTTTTTAAGAATGTTTTGATTCATACCATATTGCTTGTCCTTTATCACATTTATTTTTATCTTCACCAAACAGGAGGGCACAGATATTGAGAGCGCAGCACAGGGCAGACAAGGACAATATTGGCAGCCTTTCATCCTATCTCTCGGACCAGAATTGAACCCCAAACAATTCTTCATTGTGGCAGATAAACTGGCCATTCCAACAGGGACAGATGCGTAGAACATACATTTAACATAGACTATACACCCCCTCTACAACACTAGTTTTGTGAGTTCCATGCTTCCATGGTGTATGGAATTTTGCAACCAACAGAAGTGAAGTCTCTAGTCCGTATCCTTGCCACATCAATAAGGGCAGTCAGCATGGAGTAATTTCAAGGAGTGAATGTTACATTTTATTGCTCTGTAGGCCGGAACCCCGTCTGTCAGCGTGGAGTAACTTTAAAAGGGTGTGAAGACTCGCGCAAAAAGAACGTCTAATGCCGGTAATCTGACCTAGTTTCAAATGAGGTGTGACAGAAGTGTTAGACACTGCCATCGATCCCAGAAAATACAAACACAGCTTGCTACCGTCGGTAATTAGACACTAGTGTACAGTCAGTACATACAGCTGCGGTCAATACCCACATCACAGTGTATAAACGATACAGCGATGAACATCTCAGGTCCAGCTAAAGATATCAAGGTATCACGTTTCATTACTGTCTGTCTTTGTTAGCGACACGAACAAACATCACTTGCAAGCAACAGAAAGTTAACTTTTTCAGATGGCTGCATGCTGTTTGGGACAAGTCTTCAATACCTTTAAGGAGTAACTAACACATACCCTAAAATGTTAAATTGATTACCCAGAGTTTACCAACAGTTTTATATGAATAGGGCTCCAGAAATAAATATTTCATTGATTTTTGGTTGTCAAAAATGTTTTTTAATGATACTGATCTAATTATGAATGTAATTAAACAAACACCTAGTTGCCAAAAAAACTTTGTTGTATGATTTTTCGAGCATGTTATTTTAATGTTTACTTTAATGTTCCCACATTTCACTGCACTCACTATGTTGAAGGTTTATTTAATTAAGCAATTAATTAAGCTAATATTATTTATTATGCACAATATTCCATAACTTGTGCCATGAAAAGCAAGTAACCTCATTATTATAAATTCAGTAACTGTAGAAAATTCCATTTGAGAATATCCTTTCCTCATTATTTTTTAGTCGACTTTGAGTGACATTTTTTTTTCAGCTTGAGCCCGACATTAAATGATTCACGTCAGATAATTTACAAAACTTCAAAGTTTGATTGAAATCCCAATCAAAATCACTATACATGATTACTATCAGAAAGTTAAGAAATAATTGAGGGTGGTATAATAGTCACATGTGCTGTTTTTGCATACAAATTTGCTTTATATGAATGCCATATCATGAAATTGTGAATGCAGTATATAATAATTCATGTTTATCTAATAGCCATTATGAAGTTAGTGCCATTCTGTTAACTGCTTGTAATATGTTGTTTTGTGTGTGCTGGATAATGACTTTTAGCAATCGCCAATCTATATCATTGAAACAAGAAGTATTAAATGTTGACGGCACTGATATATAGTTTAACCATTCCTAATATTTTATAAATAACCTGCTGAAAATTTGTCATATGTTTTCCCCATCTTGAAATCATTCTAAGAAATTGTTGCTACTATACATTAATGATTCACAACTGGAAAAAAGGCAATGTACCAGATCCATTGTACTATCGTCGTGTTACCATCCTATCCCTTTTGTAAAGACAGGATCGTATAGTTACTATATCCTTTACAGTGGAAAATTTAAAGTTCAGTGAGATCGGGAGATGGGATCAGCTGGGTATATAACGACTCAATTTACAGCTGTGTTGTCAATGAATTCCAGGGTATTACCACCTGGTGGTAATATACAAAGAATTTAAAGTGCTTTCTGTTGCAGTGGTGTTGCCAGACATATGAATTTTGGTTGGTGATATGTCTATTTGTGAATTCCCTCTTGGGGGAGGGGTTCCCCAGGCCACCCATTGGCGACACCACTGATCTGTTCTCAGCTCACCTAATCCTTTTTCAAAAAAATTAAAGAACATTTTAGATGGCCCAATTCAAGCAGAAATTTGACAGATTAATATTGAACTGAAAATATGTCACTGTTATGTAAAGCATCTTTTTAATTTGAACGTTTGTTGGAAAGATAACATGTTGTGTTGAACATCCCTCAGAATATTGTAGTTTTGATTTCTGTTTTTTTTTTTTAATATGATAACGAAAATTCTATAAGAATATATTAGTGAGTTAGTGGAAATAAAATTACTGTTCGGTGGATATTGACAATTATATTTCTTGATGGAATACCATTTTTAATGTACTTTGTGTGTGACTGTCACAATGATTTTCTGGTCTTTATAGCCTAACATGATTGGATGTGAAGGCGAAGTCACTCAATGAAGTAGCACCTTTCAGTAAATTCCCCTGCATTAACAGATCATTGAATGTTGTCTTTGATGATGGCCTTAAATGCATCTATATTGAAGAATTCCAGCACCAAGCTAACACGGAGGATCAATAGAAAAGCTTGTTCAATCCAGGATTTGCAGTTTATAAGATTGACAGTATAGCTGTGATGTGTAATAATTCAGTCTAAAGGACCGACTGTTCAGTCTGATTTCAGTCTAATAGACTGAGCATATTCAATCTAATTAAGACTGGTGCTGCAATAAATCAGTCTAAACTGCTGACTGTTCAGTCTAAAGTGGTTTGATTTTCAGTCTATTAGACTGCAGAGTACTCAGTCTAATTAAGACTGACCTTCAGTCTTTACATTTCAGACTGAAATTCAGTCTAAGTAGTCTGATCCCTTATCCCATCCATCATTAGACTGAAATTAGACTGAATTAGACTGGGTTGTGCGGGTATCCGTTGGGTTATAGCATCGTCATTATTCATTGTGAAAAGAGAGGGTTCCATTGTGACATAAAATGACTAACTTGGAGTTAAAACCATTCACTGTGGAATGTGAGCATACCAAGCTGTTGCGAAACCAACTATAAGAAACTAGAAACAATAAAAAAAAAATGTTTTAGTATCTGAGGGATCACGTACATCAGGTAAGTTACAACGAGGGTATCTTCAGACAAAACTGACCTGATTGCAACGGCGAAGGTGTTTAATGAAGATAAACCTACGTGGATGTGAGGTGACTCCTCAACATTTTCAACAAAAAATCAAAACAATAAACACACTAATTGGGCAATATGCTTAAATCAATTTTGACCTGTCAGCCCAAAGCGGCAAGAAATACAAGTAATTTGAGAGAAGATTGTTGTCTAAAACTGGGTGGATTATTAGGACAACCTGATACTGTCAGTATTTAACCGTGTAATCGGCCAATATTTAAAATATTTAACCAGCAAATATAATACTAGTCAAAATAAGATATTATAAGGCATCATTCTATTTATTTTCAAACACATAATACTTCAGTTTGAACTATTTAATGTAATCATTAATCGTAAACATGTTGCCTAAACACATTTACAACAGATGGTGCATGTAATACCGAAGAAGGTTATTTTTTCTTTCCTTTTATTTAATTTTGTGTCATTATATGTAATGACACCTGACTAGTCCAGCTAACAAACAATATTCTAATGGACGTTTAGTATCGAATTATGTCTTCTTTTCCAGAATTATCACAAGAGCTGTTTTCAAGGCATGTTATATCTAAATTAGTGAGACCCTGTTAATGTTTAATTAGGTTACACGTACAGCTAGGATTGTTAGGACGTACTGGTAATAACGAATACTGGGTTTGTATAATCACCATGCAGAAGACGGATGAGTTGACGTGGTGAAGTATTTCTGTTGAAAGGCAGAAAATAGCGGCTTGTATTGTTTCATTGTTTGAAGGCCGAGGGAGGGCAGATTCGTCCTATAGTGAATAATTATAATCTAAAATATGTTATCCAAAGTTGGATGCAGATGTATATTACCACCACCCCCACACCTCATGGACGTTTATTGAACGTCACTAAAAGATCACAAAACATTCATGTACAGCTGCCATTTTCACCCCTCAACGTCCGTATTGCCTTGAACGTTATTAATTAAGAATCACTATACACTGATAATGTACAGAGAATCTAACAGAAATAGTATAGTAAGAAATAAAAAGTAGGTAATGCGTGTTCCATGAAACATTCATTCAGTTCTTTCAAATAGAGACATCATAATATGAAAACACACTTATTCCATTGTTTTTTTTTTTGTTCAATATTGTTGCTGCAACTCCTATGGGGAACGTTGGATTCATGTCCATTTTAAATTCACAATAATAGAGCGAAAATGAGCAATTAAAACAAATATGTCAAATAAGTTGCAACACGTGGCATCAAACTTGCTTCAAGTTCCTTGTTTCCTTGTGTGAGAGTTTCAATTATTTGATATCTTGCTGTTAGCAAAACTATGTTAGACGTCTTATTATTCCATTTCTTTCCCTATTTTTGGTACCACGTTTATGGAATCTCCGACATTTTCCTCATGTATACAACAAACACATCAGAATAACTTCCAAGTTTAGTTTGTGGTAGGCGCTGCCACTAGCCTGCTAGCTGACTTTACTTTTCTGTTGATAAACCTAATAGCATATTTGTAAGAAATTATCAAGGTCTTATAAAAAGGATTCTGGGTTTCAATTCTTCATTTCTAGGGTTTTGAGTTTGATCCTCTTTGGCCCACAAAACTTTTGTAGGGTAAAAAACATGAATATTAGTAATCGTTACTCTTGACTAAAAGGTAATACCATGGTCTTTCCCCAATTACTCTCTCAAAAACAAAATCAAGATCGAATAAAAAATCGAACTCAAGCCTAACTGTTACTATAGGCATAGAACCTGCAAACTAACAGGTTCCCAGACATTGGTCCTATGGTAACCACACATGCCCGTATGCTGCGGAAGAGGAAGTGAGTGTATTATGATCGCGAACAATTTTTACAAAACAGTGATAGGAATTACTTTTGCATTGGGGTCTCGGGAGTACATAAAACAATAGCCATTGCAGGAGTTTTATGACTTCGTAGGCAATATGTTCCAGTGTCCAACAATGCTGAATAGGGTCTTTAAGTGTGCTCTTACACCGTGAGAACACACGCAGTGCAGCACTTTCTGTACCACTGAACATTGGTATGAGTCTTACCCATGTCTCCCCCCCCCCCCCCCCATTATATCTTTGTTCCCAGAGTCAATATTTGTTGACATTTACTATTCATTTTTGTTACTTATAAACTTATTGTCACAATTTCAATTAAATAGTCGAAATTTATAGAATGCAACCTTCACAAATTAGTCTTTTCACTGTTCAAGCATGGAATCAAAGCGACCGCAGCATTAGTGACATTGGTTTCATGGATTTAGCCTTCATGTGTATATCATGTTCAGTACTAAAATATTCAGAGGATTTAATCGTTAGAAATCTTTAAAATGATAACTGAAATAATAATAAACAAGACAAAAATAGTCCATACATTTGAAAACATGCAAAATTAATTTTACAAAAGGTAAAAAAAAAAGTTTGTTGTAACATGAATCCATTATCTTTTAAATAACACTTCTTATATGGCTGCATATAATTAATATTTACAACATTTAAATACACTGCATTGTGTTATCTTATACATATTTATTGCTTATACTTTTCCCTCTTGTTTAGGAGTTCGATGAGAGGAGTTACAAGAGAAACCCGGCAAGGCTCAAGTAATTGTAAGTCATTACAGCTGAATACTCTCTACCTTAGGTTTTAACATTGTCTTTGTTAACAGTGATTATGTATGTTACTTTTAATTGGAAAATCTTAATATATTAAAATAAATCTCCATAATGTGTTCATTATTACAATAGTTTTAGATGTACACAACCTTCCTTTCCGCTGCTTAGGCGTAAGAAGGACATAACTTCAAATAGATATAAGAAAAAATGTATACCTACCTACGAGGACAACAAAGGCATTGGAGAGGGCGCTGCTATGGATTATGTGACCAAAGAGGGCAACTTCATACCGGTCGATAGCTTGTATCACGTGTCGCGGTGTTTTGTTAAGCTGGTTGGTTTAATTACTTGTATCACGTGTCGCGGTGTTGGCTTATTGTACTGCTGGCGCTTTTTATGGGGGAGGGGGGTTGTGTAGGTCTTACTTCTCCATTGTTCTGTTTATAAGTAGTTTGCTCGATCCATTTATGATGATAGCAATATTAGCTAATATATATCATTTTATCTTTATATTTCAGCTCAAATACATGATCATCTAACATCGCCAATCATCAGCAGGCAGGACTGTGACGTCATTCACTCTCTTCTCAAACCGATGGCAGTAATTTCAGTGAGAAAGAATCTGATAAAGGGTTTAGGTTGTTAATATCTCCCAAATACTACAAACATCGCCAGATAAAGCCCCTGTATAATACACATGCGAATCACGATCCACTGCGTGCACGTGTATGTTCATATACATACACACACGCATAGCGTTAGCAAGAACTTCCCAATTGAGCATCAACAGTGCAAGACCCAGCCAATGAGAAGCGAGGTGTGCAAATGATGGCCTTTACCGCGCTGGGAAAAAAATCTCGCGTACTAGTGTGATTGTGACGTCATAATATTTCTGTCTTCATTAAAGGTAATCTTGATGAACACTGTACCTTTTACAGTCAGTATGGATGGATCTTGTTTCGATATTAAGTTGTACAATACAACTAATAACTCCAAATCATACAAAGATGTGAAATATGTAGGTAACTGCATGTGTGTTATAAGGGATGGCTTTCGGCAGACTTTTAGTCTTAAGTTCAAAAGTCAATAAATAAGTCATATTATTAAAGTTTCTACAGCTATTCTGGTTTTGTCAGATATTCACCTTTAAAATATGCTGGATGTCTGGAATGCTCCTTAAAAGCTAATTTGACCGTGACGTAGGCTCCTCAGTGCAGGTCTAAATATTAATGTAAAGCTATTGTTTCATAAATGTTAATGTTACTCAACAAAGATAAGGTTTCTTAACTTCACATTCCAATCAGAGATAATTTTGATGAATTTCAATTCCATTTGTCCGTGTAAATGTTGTACCACGTAGAATTTGTTCTTGTATTCGATGAACTGACATGACTGTCTCCGTATTATATTAAATAGTCCAGTAATCTTTACTGATGAACTCAGCTGTTTAAAGTAACATGTCTAAAAATGCTGTAGTAAAACAACCTAGACTGAAAGCCAGTGGTCTAATGTTGAGCTTAAAGTTATCCTTTAATATACTACATGTTCAACTACATAGTTTTGAGCTTTAAAATCTACAAGACGAAATTTGTTAGGTTTTGTTAGTTACATTGCTGTCGTTCTGGGACTAGATGGGTTACAAGGTGGTGGAGACATAACTGTTATCTTGTGACCATATCTAAATCTGACGTATATGCTGCTAAAGTTTGTAGAGACTGTACACTATATTTCTTATTAAGAGACAGCGACCTTAGTTTCGCCACCAACTGAAATAATATGGTGACGTCACTGATTACCAAGTTTAAGAAATGACAATTGACAATTTACTATGTGTGTGTCTTGACTTTAGCTCGATGTAATTTAGAACATAACAAAAACAGAGAAGCACATGTTACAAAGAATGAGTAATTATGAGAAACGCGTCCACTATTAATTAAGATATATTACCCCACCTATTAGGCGAGTTTAACCATAGGTAGCATATATAATTTGAATTTTATTGCTAGCGGTTTAAATAAAGAGAAAGGTTGTTCTACCTACTCGCGTATCCCTGGTCAGATATTGCTGGTGACCTGCTCTCGACCTCCATGCACTCCTCGTTGCAGGGTATAACATCCTTTATTGATCCAATTGTGTGTAATGATATGATTCATCAAAAATCCAGACCCCTATCTCCACCTTCCTACCACCCCCCCTCACCTTCCCCTACTAACACTTTACTACTCAGAACAATACATAAACACCTAACTCTGTTAATATTTTTAAACTATTTTCTAGCTGACATGTTTAAAATCTGTATATACTGTATCCACATGCATTCGGTAAGTAGAAGTGCGTGATTAAACTTTTATGTGGTTTCTTCGTTCTTTCTTTTAATAAATTTAGATTTAAACCCTGACATATCGGTTACGTAATGTCTTAAATCTAACTAGAGTAGAGCCACAACGTTAGGACTAAATAACATTCATTAGTTATCTACACTAACATTGTGTTATTAAAATAGATCTACAAGAACTTATATGTGATATTAATTAATATCTGTGATGTTTTTGTTCTAAGTCAGCATTTCTTCATTTATTTCTGTTTCTATGTATTATCGTTCTTAACATGAATACAATAAGATGACGTCATGTTACGTCATATTATATGATCATATAACAAATGTATAGTATGTGTAACTGAGACTTTAATAACTTCACCGATCAATACTTTATTTTGGATAATTATTTTAAGCTTCGCTTTATGAATGTTTTCATTGATTTATGATCTGTACATTTCATATCATCATTTTAATAATTGCGTTTATTATTAATAATTGTACGGCATATCCTATTCGATGTACGCTCAAAATAGTTCACCGACAAACAAACATACACACGTTTCTATTGAGTGTTAACGTTAACTCTTCGAACGTAACAGTCAAGTTAAGGATGCTTTGATCATGCGCAATTAGTTATATTTCTCCAGGTATGATAACATGACGTCGATATAGGATTTATAACATTACTACAGAAATTAAGGAGATAGACAGGTTCCCATTATTGTTAGCGCTTTTCGTTATGTTTTGAATCAAAACTGACTGTAACGTCGAAAATCTTAAAAATGAAAATCAAGAGGAAAATTTACATTTGGCTTATTACAGAGAATCACACACTAAGCATCCTGGTGAAATGTGAATCCAATCCCTATATTGCGTTTTTGAGATATCGATAGCTGACATTTTAACAGTTTTTACTGAAAGTGAACTTGAAGCTGACAGGTGTGATGTCATAGCAGGTGTGATTTCAGGTGATGTCGAGTGTGATGCCACTGACAGCAAATGTTTTCACTTCCTTGGTTTGACTTTAAATTGCGAAAGATCCCAACTTTGTTTAAAGGTAAGTGACAATTACAATACCCATAGTTTAGTACAACCAATTTTGACAAAGAAAATTAGACTCCCCTCGCCCCCCCCCCTTTTTTTGATTCCTTGTGGAAGGCAAAAGGAACCTATGCGATGGTGATGTCGTGTACGTGTGTCTGTGTTTGCTTCTGTGACACTGGCTTGGGTCCGCGATAACTCAACAACGGAGTGATGGATATTTGTCGTACTTGCTAAATGTAGATGTATTATAGTAAGAAGGTGTGCCCTATTTGTTAGCGCTGACTTTATGAATATTAATGAGGTGATTCACTTTTGGACCCGAAGTTGTAAGCCCCAATATTTGTGGGACCATTTGAGCGCAAAGTTTAATTGGGCCCAAATTTTGGGAACGGGCAAAATGTTATATTGCAATAACTCCATAACCTTCAAGTACATCAGATTGTATCCAAACTTGGAATACAGTTGTTGGTTAATAGCTGGTACATGTGGCCATCAATATTATGATACCGTATTGGGTGATGACGTAAAACACTTTCATATTCCACTAATCAAGTAACCATAGCGACCGTTGGATTCTTGTTAATATTGTATCGTCTATATTTACCTTCCGTTGATATTATAGTACTAAATATTAGTTTAGTTTAATTTTGAAATATTACATTTTGCCTTCATTAATTGGTTCATATACAGTCTTGTCTTGTTACATAATTTTTACTCTTCATTTTGTTCTTTCATTGTTATTTTAATGCGCTTTATAAATGATTCTACTGGTTTCGTTTTAATTCAGATCTTTATTATCTTTATACTCAGACATTTTCCTTCGATTTAGAACAATTCTAAGACTATATCTAATATTTGCTCTAATTATTGTTATATTTAGTCATTGATTATTAGATTGCTTTCTACTTCATCCATTTATTAATTTTACTTTTTTTTCAAGATTTAGTTGCTTTATTTCGTTCCTCCTATTTCTATGTTATGAATTAATCTTTGATAATACTCACGCGTAATACAGTGAATATTAGAAGAATATTGTTGAATGTTATAATGATAACAATGGCTGGCTGTCTATCGTTATACCATTAATTGTGTTATTCAAAATCAAACTAAAACAATGTCTTAGACATTAATTAATAACAATGACATGTTTTGGTTTTTAATCCAGTTTTTTGTTCTATTATTATGATCTCTAATTGTGTTTCTTTGAAGACAATAGGAACACGTGACTGACGTATTATAGTAATATTCTAACATAATAGCAGCAAAGATACTGTTCTGTATATTTGACATGAACCTTAAATGCAATGATCGGCTCTCCATATATATCTTTCATTCTTCTTGTATCGTTATTTGGCTTCTTCTTATCAATTATGCTGGTTGATGATTAATGAATATTCATGATCTCTTCATTTTAATTCAGTTTTTGTCGTAACTGCTTTATCGTAATTGGATATTATGAAGCTTTAAAGTTTACCAATATAAACCCAAGCCCTGTCACGCAAAACTGAATATATTTACATAACTACAAACACAGATTAACATATGAATATGGAAAAAAATCACTGCGTTGCGGTATCTGTTTATGATATTACATATTTCCAAGGAAATAATTATCCCTTTATTTTGTAATTGTTCTTGGTATCTTCCGTATTTCTGCATGTAAGTATTCATATACAATTTTGGCAACCAATCACACTTGTTCCCTTTGAGGCGATCCCGGTCTCTCATTGTGATACAATTACAACCTATTCATCCCATTTATATGTTACTATATCATAAGTTCATATCGTAGAATCTTATAATGAAATGATTGATATGTATTGATATTGTGATGTCAATGGAAGCAATAAAAGAAAACTAATCAGAGATATATTGTCAACAGTGTTATCTCTGTGTAACATGTAGTCTATGTACTAACTTGTTCTGGTCTGCATCAAGATCACACAGAAGGTTATGGCTATACAGTAACTCTCAAAACCAGCGACGTAGCCAGGAATTTGAAAGGGGGGGAGCACTTTTTGCGATTGATATTGATTTTCAAAAATTTAGGCACGACTATCTGAGCGGAGCGCCACCATCGGTTGGCGCGGAGCGTACAAGAAATTTTTTGGTTTTACAAACCCCCCAGATGGCCGGAAACGGCCCTTCCCGAGTGTTCATGCTGGTTCCATGGCTTCTTCCTAACTTGAGACACCTCATTCAATATCACTTTTCAACCAAAAAAACAAACGAGTTAAGATACATAAAGATACATAATTCAATAATACATAATGTATTTAAAATTAGCAAGGTACATGTACAGAGTAGTCTTACTTTTCAACTGCTGATACTACTTTACATATATAGATAGGCCAGAAATGTCTTAGATACAACTATAGCCAGTAATTGTCTTTGATACAACTGTAAATGTTTAAGTTAGCCTAATAAGAGAAGGCGAGAGCTATCCGACGATTGCCATCTGATTCAAATTTCTCAACTGTTTTCTCAACTGAAATATTATCTGCGTAAACAAGTTCTTAACTAGATGTTACAACACTGACAAGATCGGATCCTATGGTCTTTTTCGGCGGGTAGAGTGTTGAATGAAACGGCACGCGATAGAAATGACAGCCTAAATTAGAAGACTAGGTCACCTAATTAAGCCATATTCTTGCTACGTTCATTTCAATAGTTATTCCTGTCTAGACTTTTAAACTCGTTCAGCAAGCTTATGGATTTGAAATATGGGTGTTTTTAAAAAAAGATAACTTGGCCAAAAAAAGTGTAGGCCCGGGCCCACAGTGCTATATACTGGCTACGCCCCTGATCATATGATATCATATTATCAGCAGATTTTGTTTCCTGTTTGAATTCTTTTACATGTTCTTTTACATAATATATCAGAAAGACGAACATAGTGCTCTTTTACAATTTTTCAAGTAGGATGATTCTTGTTTATTCCAATGTCTGGACTTTAATACATTTGACCAACTTAACTGATCAATGGACAATATAAACTTTCATATTTTGGAATATAGCCAGATATGCAGTGGCCTAAAAACAAATATCGTTATCGACGTGTATTAGCAGTGTAATAATTATTTATAGGAAGTGCGTATCACGTACGATTGCTAGCTTAGCTTCATAACATGCTGTTCGTGCAACAACTTAGGACGAATCATAGAAAGGATGAGAACGAACGTTGTTGACGTTGTTGTGCATACGGTTCGTGACATTCCATAGAGTGCGGTTAGGTAGGCAATATGTATTTTATTACGCAGTGGCCAACTGTAGGCTTGTAATAGGCTATAGGCTAAATTTAGCTAATTGCATCTGCCAAACTAAGTAAGTAGTTGAATCAGTAGGCGTGAATGTTACTACGATTATAATTGAGTTAACGGAGCTGACGAGTATTCAAGATCAAAAGAGCACTGACAAAATACCATGCTAAAAAAACAACAGTTTTTAAACATTTTTTTCGACACTGAAAGGGGAGGGGAGCGGTCGCTCCCCCTGCTCCCCCCCTGGCTACGTCCCTGCTCAAAACAGATGACGCTGGTATATATAGTTGCTGTTGAGATAAAGACATTCTTCTTCTCCTGATAAAAGTGTCGCTATCGCTCTATGTGCCGTAAATTTAAGCTTTCTCTTCAAGTTCATCCCAAACTTTTCTAGAAACAAATGTTGTTCCCCCCCTGACCTCAGATGACCTACAGAAATTTTGCGAAACCGGTAGATACTATGTACAAACTAGGTATGCTTCTGGCCTAGTGACGTAAGTTCAAATATAATTTGATTTCATTCAAACCAAACTAGAATCTGTTAAGAACTGTTTATCTGCTCCAAAGACTTGTTTTTATCTGTAATTCAAAGGCAGAATGTTAATGTATGATTCTGTATCGTTTCATTTCTATGACTGAGTAAATGGCTAATGTTATCCTTCATGGTGTGACATTGTGGTCTGCAGTGCATGAGATATATCTTCTCGTCAACAGCGCAGTTTATGGTATATCGCCAGCTGACATATTGTGGCAATTCATCCTAAGCAAGCGTTAGTATCAGATTGATGAAAAGTTCAGTGATAGGGTAATGATTGTTCCTAGTTAATTTTGTATGTGTTTAATTAGTCAACGTACTGATAATGATCATTAAATTAATAAACAAATACAACAGAACACACATCAAAGTTCAAGGTTGACAAAACGAAAGGTTCTCTATATTTGCACAACGATAAGGAGTATTTGGTTGTATAACGAAAACATTTCACTGGAAAACTGGATGATATTATTTTACGTCAGTGTTTAATAAAACCACCTACTGATAATAAACACGTACATTAAAAACACGAACTTAAGTTTAAGTTTAGCACAAGTGAAATTTAGTTGATTGGCTGGGAAGTGGATGGGGTTGGGCAAGGGCGGCGGAAGCACTTTTTAATCTGGGGGGGGGGGGCACCGACGTCGAAGGGCACTTTGCAGAAATTCGATTGGACTGATGCAGCCTGATATTTAGTACCCTTTATAACTTATTGTATTATTTTATTTGCGTATACACATCACTCCATCAACCCCCCCCCCCCCTTAGTGGCGGAGCTAGGTGTAATGGTCAGGAGGCGAGAATGGTCTGTAGGCCGGGGGCGCTTTCGACACTATCTAAGCGGAGCGCCACCACAGGTTGGCGCGGAGCGTTCAGAATTTTTTTGAGTAAAGATACTCCCTAGATCGCCGGAAATGACCCTTTCCGGGCCTTGCTAATTTGCAGATAAACGAAGAATAAATAGGTGTCGTCGCCATTTGGTCAGAAAATTACACCAACAAAATGTGACAAATGTCAATAGGTATTTGAGAGCGCAATAAAATAGTCAATAATCGCGAATAATTAAAAAGTGGTAAAAAGGTTAAAAGGGCGCCAGCAGTCATTTTGAGTCCGCCACGGGGGCATCCGCCCCCTCTGACTGTATGGACGCTCCGCCACTGCCCCCCCCCCCAGGAAAAAATGCATACTAGCACTGCGATATCCAATGTGCAAATTGAAAACAAGGAACAAGTTTACTTTCGAGACAAAATGAGGTGAAATCATTATAAAGTCCAAGTCCATACACACGCGATCGATACATGCATGAAAGCAAATGAAATATGTCAAAATACGAAAGGATGGGGTATTAAAACTAAACTCATTATTCATAGTAGGCTATAAATGGCTTCTGCTTATTACAAAGTCACAATGTAATATAGCAATGTATTTTTGGAAATGTATTAGGATTTTTCTGACAAATTGAATATGCATAATGGCACTCACCAGAATGCTAGAAGCCTTGTGGTAGTAAACATTTGAGTTTGACCCACATAAATTCATTATTACTTCCAAATTAGGATTAGATCTCTTACTGAAATATCGCTGACCTAATAAGGTGATCAAGAGTACAATATTTTAGTAGAAAAAAGGTGCATTTTATCCTGAGGAATAGTGGGGGGCACGTGCCTCCTGTGCCCCCGGTTCCGCCGCCCTTGGGGTTGGGGATTTTGAATCATTAGCATATATGACGTCATCAGCAACTGTTGGTATGTAAGATATGCAGCACCACATACATTGCACGGGAAGATGATAGTGGAGGGAAGGGGAATGGGGGGGGGTATATTGCTGTGGTTAAGTTCCATTATGTATCTGCAGTACTGGCTACATTCGCTTCAATATCTTACTATAAACAAAAATAAAACAATGTTGACGTATGTGAAGTATATTTTTACCCCTCTTTTGGGAGTTGGCGGGAAAAATTGTTTAGCAAGAAGAAATTCTAACGCAATAAGTTAGTTGATCCATTACGAGGGTGAGACAGGATCGGCATGGGTGTGAAAGGCTTCTGTTACCGGAAAGATGTTACAACCTGATCATGTTGGGTTAGGTTATAAGTGAAAATAATGTAACATTTAACGACGCTTTAAATTGTACTTTTGTGCTTATTTGTAACATTTTTGTTTCGTCTCCCTAGCCAAGCCATGTAAGGTTAACTACTATGATAATATTATTAACCTATCTTACCATATGGATTGGGCCGTGCACCTGCTGAAAAAATAAATTGTTTGAACTAATAATACAGGATAAAATACATTTGTGTTATCTGACAAGTTAAGTGTAATATTTTACTGCTTCATTTACAAGCATTCTATCTGCATGTATTATTACATCGTGTAATGATATCTTAATTAACCTGAAGTTACTCTTTAGAAAACGTTACTTTACACATCAGTGATGAAAAGAAAGTGTTCCTCTCTTTGTAAACCATAAAAAAAGACGTATTACGACTTACCAAGAATGTTACCAAAATCTTCAGAGTATTCAAAATTAAATTGCAGTTCATCAAATTAAGGTTTCTTGTTTTAAGTCGGTTAATGAGAGCAATTAAAAAGTACATAAAGCTTGTAACCCGTCGTCATCCAGCTATTTCTTTTCTAGATTAAATCCTTCGAAGAACTGAAGATGAACTGGTAATATCCAAACTTTAATTTACTGTTTGTTTGAATTAAGCATAACAATTTTAACGAACAACTTTACTACGGTAGTCCTGAAGCGAATAATAGATTCATCAAATCAATCTAACTATTTGTTTTAAATATACAAAAAATAATCTTCTTAGCCTAAAACGAAAGAGTCCAACGTTACAGACTACCATTCAATCTAAAAAATGCACGTAAAATATATTACATTCAAAATAAAACCATTTCTCTGCACTGACCTTAACAATATCAGCATTGATCGCCGCACAGTTCTCATATCTCTGTGAATAAATGGTACGAGCGCCCTCTTAAATAATAAAGTTTGAATCACACGGGAGAAGGACATAACTATCTTTTGATTATAACAAGATTACCGAAAGGTGAATAATGTGGATTACGGTCAGGGAAGTCAGAGTGAGGTTGTAGGATTATTTCGATCATCCATGTTTATTTGAGATTGGAAGGGCCGCCCTGACGTAAGTTAGTTGTTGATGTTCACAAGAATCAATATTCAAAGAACATCATGATATACATATTAAACCATAGGCGTACGAGGCGGGGGGCAGGGGGCAGACTGCCCCCCCCCCAAATTTCCAGAGGACAAGAAATTCGGGCAAAAGTCCTGAAAAATTCGGGCAGCCTAAGAGGAGAAAAAAATATATATATTTTTTTTTTTCTCCTCTTAGGCTGCCCGAATTGGTCAGGACTTTTGCCCGAATTTCTTGTCCTCTGGAAATATATATATGTATATAAATATGCAGTAGCTTGCCTGAATCTTTTTCAAATTTTTGCCCGACGATTCCATGATTTTCTTTATTTAGCATCATGATGCCCGAATATTCCCGTGTAACACCACCGTAAGCGCAGTTCATCTGGGCTACCACGCTTTTTGCACGATCATTTTTTTTTTCTAATCAGTCAATTGTATACCTGGACCAAGGGCGGCGGAACCGGGGGGGGGCACAGGGGGCACGTGCCCCCCACTTTACCTCAGGTTAAAAATGTGCCTTTTTTCTACATAAAAATTGAGGTGCCTCAAGTTAGCAAGAGGCCAGGGAACCAGAATGAACACTCGGGAAGGGCCGTTTCCGGCCATCTGAGGGGTTTGTAAAACCAAAAATTTTCTAGTACGCTCCGCGCTAACCAATGGTGGCGCTCCGCTCAGACAGTCGTGCATACAACTTTGCAAATCCTGGCTAAGCCCATGACTTTTAATGAATTTATGTGGGTCAAACTCAAAGCTATTTCGAATGGAAAAGATTTGTTTAGATATTAACAAGAAAAAACTCTAATTCGGAAGATCCCTACATTAGCAACTAGCATGATTTCACCTCATTTTGTCTCAAAAGAAAACTTGTTCTTTGTTTCCCAATTTGCGCATTGGATATTGCAGTGCTAGTATGCATATTTTCCTTTAGGGGGGGGGGGCGTTGATGGAGTGATGTGTTTACACAAATAAGATAATACAAGAAGAGTTATAAAGGGTACTAAATATAAGGCTGCATCAGTCCAATCGAATATCTGCAAAGTGCCCTTTTATGTCGGTGCCCCCCCCCCCAAGATTAAAAGTGCTTCCGCCGCCCTTGACCTGGGCATGCCCAACATGAGTGTATATAAGAAACGTATTCTTGTTCATGGATGGTGGGGGGGGGGGTGCCTACAGGCTTATCATATTCTTTGTTATATTTTATACTTTTTTGTGAGACAAATTGTCTCACCCGACACAGCGACATGATCCCGCCTACGTGTCGTTGAATAATGTATGTTTTTTTCTGGAGGTAGCTGAGTACTGTGTTAAAATAATAAATAAGGTAACTAAATAGGAGCTTAAAAAATATACTGTCCCATTTTTCCCCTTCAAAGTGATGTTACCATTTCTCTTCTTCTAATTTACCAAATTTTTGGGGAAGGGTAAATTTCTAAAACGTGAGATTATAAAATAAAGAATGTTTAGATGCAACTTGCAAGGCCTCAGAAGTGCTGTTTCCGGCAATCTGAGAGGCATTGTGTTCCAAAAATTTTCTTGTACGCTACGCGCCAACCGATGGTGGCGCTCCGCTTAGTTAGTGTCACGGGAACTTTCGGGCACAAAAAGTTCTGCCCCCCCCCCCCCAAACTGAAATGGTCCCGTACGCCTATGTATTAAACATCAAGAGAAACAAAGGTGGAATCAGAGCAATATACAGCTTACTACCGTTTAAGCTATTTCGATTCTTTGGAGGTTGGGCGGGGGAGTTTTGAGGGATTATAACCAATTTGATTTCGTTAAACGTTGTGAATACAACTGTACACTTACAGGCTAAATTTAGTTATAGCTAAATCATTCGTTTGAACGATATATTTATGGTGGGAGTAAAAGGCCAAACTTGTTTTTATGTACAGAATTTGAACAGGATGACTATCGAAATATTGCTCGTTATGGACATTTGGCATATATGGATACAAACGATTATTCCGGTTAATTAGTCCATAATCTAGCATTTTTTTACGTAATGCAATGGTATTAAGTAACTACCGCCAATAGTATGGTCTAAATAATCTCTTCACTAATGGTAATAGCAAACTTTCTGCATTAAGATATAATGTCCAGGCTAGCAAAATTACTGTAGAGTTGATTTTCATTGATATGTTTAAAGCACCACTGTAGTTTATACCTACCTTTATTTTTCCTTTTTCTCTTCGAAATTTCTGGACCAACCTTTATAATTCCTTTAATTATCAGAATTAATTATGCCATAATTGAATATAAATTGCTGCCATGGTTGAAATAGAAATCCCCAAGTTTATATTCAATAGAACCATCATAAAAAAAAATGATTTTTTGTAATCCATTTACAGGGATTAAACAGCAACAATTAACGCATGCGCGAATTTAAGGACATTTCCCCTTCTTTGATCACACTGCTTCTTAAGAATATGATATATAATTGGGTTGCCGGACAAATACCCCCCAGGCAAATATCCCCGGACATATCCCCCCGGACTCATACCCCCGGGACAAGTACCCCCCGGACAATCACCCCCCGGACAAAAATCCCCGAGGACGAATACCTCCGAGGACAACTACCCCCGGACAAATACCCCCCGGACATACACCACCGAGGACAAATACCCCCGAGGATTAGTACCCCCCAGACAACTACCCCCGGACATACACCCACGAGGACAAATACCCCCGAGGACAATTAACCCCACCCCCCAGCAATTACCTCCGGGAAAACTCCGCACAAATACACAGGTACAGATACCTCACCCAGGTTACTACCCGAACTAACCCAGAATACGCCCAGCTCCCCCCCCCCCCCACGAGCTGGTGAACTCCGTAGTACGAAAGCCCATTAGGGCCATGAAAGAAAATTTTCTTTGTCTGGTATATCAGATAATTATTCTGATATATCAGGTTATTCTGATATATCAGGTTATTATTCTGATATGAAACGTTATTATAACTAGGGAAAATTAAATTGATTTCTTAGATTATCATCATTCTTTTTGCAAAAAGAATGACCAGAGAATATGATTTTTTTCAAATGGTAGTTACGTCGTGGTCTCAAGCCTCTTTCTTTACTTATGTTTCATACAATCGTACATACTATTATGAAACCTTACAGGCAATTCTGCTGGTATAACGGGCTACACCGTAACCGGGTTTGAATATGATAGCCCAGCGGTCCATGAAACAATGCATGGGGGGTATGGATGATGATCATGCGCACCAAACTAGAGGGGTGGACCGTGGTTGTGCTTGTCCCGCCCCTCCCTTCTGCTCCTCCCATCCTAAAATGGCGTGCACTGACAGGAAAAAATAGCTTAGAATAAGCAAAACAAGAGGAGCGTGGAGGCCGAGTGGCTAATGCTTTTGTTTTATATATAATCCTGTTATGTTGTGTCCTTCGGCAAGGCACTTTTATCTCGACTGCCCCTCTCCATCCAGGTGTATAAATGGGTACCTGTGAGGTAACTAAGGTGTGTGCGCTGGATTCTCAGCAGCCAGCCTGATGACCAGGGTTTCAAAGTACTATGAGATGGCTGTGTCATATAAAGCGCTATACAAAAACTAACATAACATAACAAATCATCAAGTAAAATTACTCAGAAGAAAACTTGAAAATGGTAAATCGCAATAAGCCGGAATTGTTCGGAGATTAATAATTTAGAATAGTGTCACTATAACAAATAGTAAATTAATAGCTACTACCAGCAGTGAGCAATTCCCAACCTAACCCATTGTCAAACCCTTTCCAGGAGTTTTGGGGTATTATATATATGAAGAGCTCGAATCTTTTTGAATGTCGTGAGGAGGTTATAAGGGCCAGGGCACACGACGACCCTAGTGGTGCCAGTTTAACCGTCACCCTGACCCAATTGTAAATATGCTCTCGGAGTTGCCCGAGGGACCAGGGTATATGTTGAGGCCCGCGGGAAACTAAACTCGAAAAAAGACGGGCGTATATATCCGTCGCTGCATCAGTCTCCTATAGTTAACGGCATATGTTCAGGGGTATATTCGTCCGGGTGGTAGTTGTCCTTGGGGTAGTTGTCCGGGATGGTATTTGTCCGGGGGTATCTGTCCGGGTGGTGATCGTCTGGGGGGTAATCGTCCGGGGGTATTTGTCTGGGGGTATTTGTCCGGTCACGATATCATTGATGTAATATGATCGATCCATCGATAAAATGACGTTGTTGTAGTATCAAACTTATTTACAAATCAATATCCGAGAGATCCCTATCAGCAGTATTCCTATCAGCGTTATCTATATAACAGAACATACAGATCTGCGCTTCGCTGAGTTACCGTATCCCACTACAGACTTACAAAGGCTTGTAACCACTGAATTTAGTTGACAGTGGTCAATGTCGCTGTGCTGCCCTCTGTCCTTTCGCTGTTATACAACCAAAATGAAAGACACGATCGTGACTCATTATCTTACCGAATTGTGTCAATTGACCTTTAATATTTGCTATCATATAATATATTAAGCCTCTTTATTTTCACTGGCTTATCTAACTAATCACTTATAAGGTAAGATCACCTATAGGCCCCATTAAACATCAAGTAATATTGTTCGTCAGATAATCAGTGCCTGTTCGCGGTGTTTGTTTACTCCTCAATAAAAAAGCCAGAGGGGTGACGGTAGAAGGGTAGATATGGGCGTCACAGATATACCTCCATACCTAAAAAGTTTGCTTTCAATAAGTAAAAATAGGTATAATTGTGTTACCGTCGAGTCAAAGGCACCCCTCCTCCTATTCATAAAGTTTGTGCCACTGTTAGCGTATAGTTGTCAACGCGATAAAGACAGGTCATAATTCGTTGCTTGTCGTTATTTGAAAAGCAGCAAATTCGTCATTTAGATCCTTTTTGTCCAGATTTAACGTTAGAATCACTCAAAAACTCGAGAGGGATACAATAGATATTGGTTATGCTGTCCTTTCAGAACCACCGTTAATTTTTCGTCAGTGATTAAATACGAACTTATGTTAATGTTCTATAGAGAGGACAAGGAATGGAGGGGGGGGGGGGTGGAGCACAACTGTTCTTGTAGTTAATGTGATTATATGTACGTGGATATTGTATATAGTCAATGCATTCCAGCACGCACGTTACGATGAATTGATTTGTGATTTTTTTAAGATCAACTTAAAATTTGTGACCGAGAAAAGTGAGTTTTGTCATGGCAGGTGATTCTAGGAGTCACCAGATGTTCATTGAATTTCGATTTATATTGAAATGGTCCACTGCAGGGCTATGAAATCGGGCCGGAAATGGAGAAAGTTCTCCTCACTGTTGTGTGAAAATCGCAAATGTACTCATTTCATTAATTAATGGAAAAGTGTCATTTTTTTGTTCAATTTACATGGTTTGTTGTTGAGAAATTAATAAATATGCGATTAAAAGTGCTCTTTTGAATGAAAATATTCAAGAACTGGCATTTGCGGTAGAGAACTCACAGAGGGTCCGTTTGGTCGAAACGTTTTTAAGTTATTCTGTGGTTGCCCCATTAAAAGTCACAAGTCCCACAGCTGATGAAGTTGCAAAAGTGGATGTTTCGTACTGTCTTTTTTTTCTTTCTGATGTCTTTTTATCTTTCTATTTTCTATTATATCAACTATCTTTATATTTATGGTGAAGTAAGAACTCATAATTGTTACTAATTAAATATTATCTTTCATTTCACATCTTCGAGTTAGTCGATTCCGATCAACGAATAAAAAGACGCTTTTTTATCATTTGCATCGTCTGCAGAAACAAAAATAGTGTACATCACATGATATTTCACAAGTAAGGTACATATTGGCAATGTCTTTCCCCGCACCTTGGGTTTTTCTTAACAGTATTTACATGTTACTATTTATGCATAGTAGGACTGGACACTACTTGAACCATGTGGAGTTGAAATAAGGATTTGTGGACCAGGAGCCACTTTCTAAAAAAGTGCCTCCTGGTTCGCGGCAATTTCAGTAGGACCAGGAGCTATTTTCTCACTACCAGGGGCTAAAAAGGAGAAACAAAATTCAAGTACGGCATGTACGTACGTATCAGTACAGGTGTTGTGCGATATATAAACCATGTGCACCAGTGCTATTGTGAATGCACTCGATCGATCAGTGATTTATCAAATCGCTAGCAGTTACTATATAGCAATAGCATGCAATGTAGTTTCAGGCTTCTGTGCAGCGCATGATAAGGCTGATATTTACAAGAGTATGCTGGCGCTTATTTGCCGACAAAGTAGCGCCCGTGCGTATTGAATTTTCATGTCCAGGGACGCTATTTTAGTGCTTCCGGGCACGAAAAGCGCCTGGGAGCTCGCTTATTTCAACCCTTGTGTGTATTGCTATACAGGTCTTGTGAAATCAAATGTATTCGGATGGAACGCTTGAGTTATATGCTTTACTGTGATTGGTCGATTGAGTTGTATACTTTACTGTGTTTGGTCGCTTGAGTTATAGACTTTACTGTGCTAGGTATATTAACAATACTGGTAGCTCGTATACTGACTTAATATTTTACTAAAAGTAATTATATTTTGTTTTCTCTCTTCTAATAAAATTCCACGATCCGACAAATAGTATCATGAACCATAAACTATGTTTACAAAGCGCCCTCCATTTGGCACACTATGGCATCGGCCTTATGATAATTATGTAAATATTGAATTAATATTAATCTTACGTTATCAATTTGTCAATAAAACCACCCTCCCTATAAGGGTCATAAACAGACTTTAAGTCTGGTCCAATACCCTGGCGAGTGTGTTAGTAAGTAAATGTCAGCACAAAGTTCACAAAACTTATTGTTGACATTGTGTAAATATATCTTTATTGCTTAATATCAGAGGAGAAGATAAGGTGACTAGGTTATAAAGTAGTCAGCTGAAAAAGATTAGCCAATCAGCGACAAGCAGATTTGATATAGTGGCTGATAATGTTTACCTAAGACATTGATCAAACAAGTCACCCTCGGTACGTTTATTTTATGGAAAAACCGTAAATCGGTACCTGGTACAAGACACGGATCCGCAAACTGGTCGGAGAGAGGGGGGGGGGAGGGGATGTACACGTAGTTATTTGGAAAACCTTCCATGTAGACTAACTTATAGACCTCATTTATATCAAATATCTATGCCTCAGAATATCACATTTCACGTCTAAAATGTTACTTCTCTGAGGAGCCTTTTCTCAATCCCGAATTCACCCGCAGGTCGATTGACAGCAGACGATGCAAGACAAATGTCAATACTTCGAAGATATCCTTTACACATTACACTTGAAAGTACCGTATAAGCGATCAGTATTCGTCTCTAAACATGCTAGAGTAGTCGAATAATGGTCACCCATGCTACCCTAATATCATTCCCCTATTTGACACATTATATTGTCTATTTATCCATTATTACTGTCTTGGCAGGCTTTGAGTACTTTTGAAAACATTTATTGACTTTATACTATTGACATGCTTCCGATCATTAAAATCCTGTTCAGAATAAAAGAGAAAAGAGCAAGTAGTTTTAGAGGCTGGAACTGGACTGATCTGCCTTACAAATCTAGAAGTGTGTCTAGCCTGATCAATTGTAACTTTATTTTTAATATGATGTAAATATTCAGTTCTGTAGTCCCATTTGTAAAATGTAGATCATGAGTTATTATTACTCATCATTACTGATATTTCTATCCTATGTATTTCATATCATGATTTATTGTAACATATTGGCACGAGCAACGTCACTCATACATTATTACCAGAGATTTGCTTAGAGCTCTTCTATGCTCGATACATATCTTTCGGCGTAGCAGCAACGTGTTTGCAGTACTAGAAATAACTTACTTGTCCAAAACAAATATAATGTGTGTGTTAACTAAAAATGTATTGGGCTAATATCGACATCCGTATTCATTACACCCAATTTCTTGTAAAATATAACATTTCCCTCTGCGTTATTTACTATACGACTCAACCGAAGATAGGTGACAACGTGTCGTTTTAAACTACGTTTAATTCAAACTTTAGCCTAAACGAATTTACAAGAAACTGTGTTTCAACGACATGATACATTAGCACAGCATGAAAACAAGTTCTGGACGAATGGAAGTGGAATAAAAAGAAGAATATGATACATAAAATAATAATTTAGAATTGGAAGTACGTTTTGACAAATCCAAAATGTTTGAAGTTTCTAGATCTGTTGTCAAATATTAGAGGGCGCTCGTTATTTTCCCTAGGTCAGCCTCTTTTGCGGAAGTTTTTTTTTTCGGCAATAATTCCGTGGCTCCTTAAATCTTCGCTTTTTGTTGCTGTTGTTGTCGTTGAATTTTTCTTCCGCCGAGAATAAACTAATGAGTGCGGATACGAGCATTTAAACCGCTGTTGTTGTTCAATATAATCTGATAGTGTCATATACACACGAACAAGCTTTAGGAGAGAACAGATCAATTATTATTTGCTTCCAGATTCTAGATAGTCAGCTCGCGCATACACAACAACGAGGCTCAAAGTGATCAAACACCGTATATGGCCCTGGTTTTCCTTTTATTTTGAGGAGGGGTAGTGGGGAGGGAGGGGGGCTTGGTGACACCAGTTATCACTTTTATAATCTTAATGAGTGTGTCGGCTTGGAAAAGAGGCCTTACGAAGAGGAGGTACCACTCTTATTGAAAACTTCTACCTCATTACGGGTGCTTTGTTGCAAAATGATGTTATACAGGAGAGGACATGATCAAAATTATTCACTTTCTTTTCCACGCCTCTGCGTCGTCATACAAATTCACCCTGCGTGTTCGTATGCTGGTGACTGCTGTGCATTTACGACATTGTGTTATTTTAATGCATAGTTTTGTACACTGTAATGATAACGCACGTTAGGGCCTAGTGTCTGAACTCTGTTAGGACCTATATGAGGTGCACCCTCGGATAGGACGCTGGAGAGCCCTATTGAAATCAAAATGACTCGATCAAATATCGAGCGACTTTATACTTTGAGTTCACTTTTTGCCTTCTTGGCGTGTATAAGTTCAGTTCATCATTCCTTGCGAGTCAATACTAATCAACATATATATTTAATCTGACAAAGTTTCAGTAACTTGATCCTTTAAAATGCTATATTTAGTTTAACAATAACCATCACTTTACCATATCCAACGTTTTTGTGTGCTGCTGTTAACCTTATTGAGGGCGTATGACATCTTCGGTGTATAAGCGATCACCAACGCGCGGACGAATAACTTTTACTTTCGAGGGCGCTTGACCATCTCATTCAGAAAAAGAGGTGAAAATTGAAACTAATCAGTTCAAACACTAAGCTTGGTTGTGAGAGTATTGAATAATTTGATAAATATTGAATTATGTGATAAATGTTGAATAATCTAAAAGATACTGTGTATTGTTTTTTCTCATTGGATGACTTGAGAACACGACGATAATGGTAATCTCAGGATTCAATTCTCCTTTCCAATAATACTGAAAGATCTCTGTCTAGGTGGTATAGGGTTTTGTCTATTGTCCTCTTTCTACCAGGTATGGCGAAAAGTTTTAAATCCTGAGGAGTGCTGGTGTGTTGTGTGTGTGTGTGTTGGGGGGGGGGGGGCAAGCTTCGAGTGGTAGTGGTGTTTGTGGGGAACGACTACACAGTGACATATAAACTTTCCAGGGAAAATATTATCTGTGAATTCCGTACCACAAAATTCAGTATTCAATGTTTTGTTTTAAAAAAAGAGAACATTCTAATTGATATTGTATTAATGTATTTAGCAATATGGTACATCATAATATAAGCAGGGCGTATTTTACAATCTTACAAAATGTATAAGGGGTCATTTATATTTGAAAATAGCATTTCGTATTACAAGGAGGGATACTTTTGCGGGTTGCACTTTAATTATGATAAGATTGATAGTTAATTTATAAGCCCCCCCCCCCACCCCACCACAAATATCACTATAAATTTCATGTAAGTGCTATGATCTAGTTCAATGTTACTATGGTTGTACAGTAGGGCTGCCGGCGAAGTAAATGGCAGAACAAAGTTCACAATGATACTTGTTGCTGTCACTATACAGTGTACATAATCTTCAGTAAGGTCAATGTGCAACAGAGACATGCTAAGTATTCTTAATAATCAACAGGAATGGTTAGCCAATCAGATATAATAAATATCAAACAACCACCTTAATTCAATAGAGAGAGTATTGGAATAGAGAAAGTTTACATCCACATATATCTAAACCACTATAAAAAAGTTAGGGTTAGGTTTAACCTAACTAAGACATGAAGAATTGAACACTTCAAACTATATCGTACACATGCTTATTACCATAAGTGTGTTATTATCTATAAATTTGCTGTAAACTCAAATATTGTTCATCCGTGTCCACTATTTATAATTACATTCAACAAAACCATTCTAAACATTTCCTTCTCTGACGCATTATCTATCTGAGCCCATTCTAAGCCACTTGATACCCGTGACTGTCAACTGTATGGGAATATCTGTGACTTGATACACCCAATCACACATGGGCGTAAACAAGGGTCCACCCCCCCCCCCTGAAACGCATTATACAAAACAGCAAGAATAACTTAACATGATACGCCCTTGCACCCACACTGAGGCTGAATTCCTTTCGGAAAAATAATGTTTTCGGTTAAACATGAATATCAGAGAAAATTTCATAACTGAAAAGTGAAAATGTCTCAGTTAAAGTCCCAGGCTTTCCAGTAGGGCCAGAATATATTTCGGAGTAATTTAATTCTTTCCTCTGACAGGTGTTTTCGTGCTTTAAACTCACTACAAGCAGCGGATTAGCCAGAGGGTGGGGAAGAGGGTGGAGGCAGGGGATGTCCCCCATAAACATTTTCGAGGACGAAACGAGGTTAGCAAAAAGTTATGACAACGAAAATCAAATAGCCATGATATATAGATATTACTGGATAGGCTACTTGTGTTTATAATACGGCGCAAGCTGCCACAGATTAAGTTTCACATCATTAGCCATACAAAACATAGCATCAGATTTCTCCGAACAAGTTAACTTTGCTTCAATAATTAACACTTTTAGTAAACGTTACGTGCGTCCTAATAAAAGCAAACACAGCATCTCTATTTGGGTCACTGAGATCTGATATACCTGTGTATACTTATCCTAACGTACCATTATGTACATGTAAATATGTTATATCGTTATATACATATACATGACCGTTGCAACAGGACGCAGTTAAATAAGTTAAATAGATTGCTTCGTTACCTATACAAGCTTTTAATAGCAGTAATATTATTATAAATATACATTAAAGACCAAATCCGAGAGATCGGAAAATCAACTTTTACCTCACTATATATTTGAAATGAGCCTCGAATATTCAAGCTAGTTACATATATATATATATTTTTAGTAGATATGAATATAATAAGGAATCGATAATTATGAGAGAACCTGAATGAGCCAATGAGAACACGTAGATAAATGAAAATGATAACGGAATTTACTTCTGTTTTTATCTTTTCTAATCAAACGAACAACCATAATCTGCCTATTGTGGAATGTTCATTGAGGTACCACGTGACCTATTTCTGTTCATTGTCTCCTTATGCAGAGGCTTCGCAAGATGGTTCAATTCAGAAGGGGGATCGGGGAAGGGGGTGGCAGACATCGAATGCAGCGGGACATATGTCAAAGTATCGCTAAGGTTATGTCTTAGATTATACTACGGAAGGAGTGGGTGACAGGCATCGGGTCAGTGGAGTATGTGACATTCATTTAATTAAGGGGAAATACCGCCAATATCTTGGAGAGAACATAATCCTTGTGAATTTTGTACCACACATTTTCAGTTAATAACGTCTTGGAACAAAAGAACACTTTTTAATAATACTTGTCATAGATTGTTCAACAAAATGGCACTTCTTATTTAAAAAGGGCATTTTATGTTACAACATTTAAAAAGGATTGTTTAATATAAAGGAGCATATCTCATTTATATGAATTAAAATAAATGTTACCCTGGTTGTATACATGAGCAGACGGAGTAAATGAGAGAATAAGATTTGCACTACTGGTTGTTGTTATTTTGTGATGTAAAACAACACCCAGTTGGGACAAATTTTTCGATATTGTACTGTTTCCCGCTTCAGAGCACTCGTATTGTCAGTGTGAGCAGTATGAATATCATGTTTCTATCATATGAAGGCCAGGAACTGTTTATACTGTCAATGCAAATGTTTTGAAGCATGATATGGGAGGACAGTTTAGAGAGGTATTAGCATTAGGAAATTGTCCAAACTGCATGGCTGAGAATATAATCAGTACGATCAATATTCAAAAGAAATATGTTAAGTAATGTAAATACAGGGATGATTAGCCGAACAGAGGCAAGCAGAGTAGGTTAATGTTCTTATAACATTAACATCCAGTAAAGACCAGGCAATCCAATTTACTGAAAGTGTATAAGAAAAGAGTATGTGTATCGATGTACACGAAAAGATATGAAAGCACTGGATATTCCAAGGCTTTATCTAACACATCCCAATTATGGCGGTTATTACCATAACACAGTTACATGAGCAGTTACATGCGGGACACATGGGACAGTTACATAAGCATCTGGAAAGAATAATTTATATCAACAGAATCAATCTGCATATAGGAAGTGCCATAGTACCGAAACGACGCTGGTAAAAATAACGAATTACTTACAATGTGCAATAGATCAAAACCACTGCGTGTTCCTAGTAACGTTAGATCAGAGTGCAGCATTTGAAACCTGTGAACCATGACCTGTTATTACATTGTTTCACCGAATCCTTCGCAGTTACGGGATCTGCACATTCCTGGAATGACATCCTACTTCAAGCAACGCACGCAATCAGTGAATATAAACGGCAATACTTCATCTGTCAAGGATCTCGTGACCGGCCTCCATCAGGATTCTGTATTGGGACCATATTTGTACCCAATCTATACATCTCCATTATTTTCAATCGCGGAGAAATATGGCATCCATTTGCACATGTACACCGATGACACACAGTTATATGTGCCATGTGAACCACGAGATGTTACTTTTAGTTGTTTGGAGGATGCGATCTTGGAAATACGCGAATGGATGGCAGAATATCACCTCAAACTGAACGATGGGAAGACAGAGTTTCTAATCATTTGCTAAATCAACCGTCTCATATACATTCCATCAAAATAGGCACTACAGATGTTCCAGCAAGTGTCTGAATCCGTAATACAGGTGCAACACTTGACTCGGAACTGAACATGATGCCAAATATCATTACCGTAGTAAGAACCCGTTACTCCCACATCCAGCAGATTGCTCGTATACGCCAGTTTATAACACAAGCCGCTGCCGCAACGCTAACCAATATTATCGTAACATCACGCTTGGATTATGTCAACAGCCTCCTTTTCGGGTTACCGGGAAACGCCACTCGTTAACTGCAACAAGTCTAGAACAGCGCTGCTCGAGTAGTTTGTAGAGTGAAGAGGAGAGACCATATAACGCCGATTCTAAGGTCTTTACATTGGCTTCAGTAGAGTTCCGAGTGAAATACAAATTCAATCTTCTCACATATAAAGCTCTACTGCTTCGCACCGACTTATCGGCGATCTCCTGGCACCCTGTCATTACGCTCATCATCACGGGGACTGCTTTAAGAAATGAGAACAAAGAAAAAAGCTGGGACAAAGCATTTTCAGTATGTGCGCCCAAGCTATTGAATGCCATGCCGAATGCAGTACGTACCTTTGATGTTTGAACTGTACAGTATTTTTGTAACACCATAGCTTTAATGTATTTTTCTATCATACTATAGGTTTAATGGTGTAAACCTTGTAGGCGATATTTTTCTACTATTTGCTTTTAAATGTTTCATGTATTTTAAATGTTTCCTGTATATTAATTATTTCAATTCCTGTTAAGCGCTTCGTGCACCGTTGCTGATGGACGCGCTATATAGGTACTATTTTATTATTATATTATAACAATTGGACATCATTGGCAAGAAAATTAGATTTATGGTCATCCATATCCACTGTTTACACTTGGATTCAACTTATTCCCTCAAACATGTCTCCTCTTTGACACATCCTATCTACTTGAATATATATTCAGCGTCTGGATACCACGATGGCGTGGTCTGCTTCTAATCAGGTTTTCCCTCATTATCCACACAATGCATAGATCGAGATTTCTATGTACAAGATACATTTGCTTCAGTAATTAACACTTCTAGGAAAAACTTCCCTTCGTTTTGTGGTACCGGCTTGTCATCTATAATATAAACATCACCTCATCTGAGTCACTGATTATGGATACCTGCGTATACCTGCCGATACGTACTAGTGTGTACTACACAAGTGTGGGATATGTGACCAGTGCAAGAGGGGACCCGGTGGCGAGCTTTTTTCCCAAACAGGTTGCAATTATGTGTAAATAGTCGTTCATGATTGGTCGGAAAAGTTACGTTACCATCATTGTAATCTTCACTTCGAGATTACCAAAATCCATTCGTTGCAACAAAGATATACCCGTCCTATATACGGTGTTTATTCAATAGTTTCCTCTATATATGATTTAGCCCAATGAAGATACATATAATTCAACAGTTCAGTTGTGGAAGTTAAGCCTTCATTATTCGCGAACCATTTTCCAAATTTTAGTCCTAATCTAGTCGCGCAATTCACTTACCTGTTGTACCGATTCAAAATATTGCTGTCGTCATGTTTAGCCTATATTCATTTGAGACTCGTGAACTCTCGTCATGAGTTTGATCTTCGTGCGTGTTTATTTCCTGTCATAAAATGATGGCTTATTCGAGTTGGATACAGAAGCTAACAATACTATTTTAACACTAAACAAATTATATCCTTATACATGTTTTCCTCTTTTCCACGAACGAATTCCGATTTCAATAGTACGGCTCACGAATCTTGGATAACGTATAAACTCGAAACCAATAGAATGTAGCGTATGATGTATTATAAGTAAGGTTAACATGTGTTCCAAGCATTAAACGTGGTCATGGCCTCATCTCAGATCGTCAGTCGGGGGGAAATGGTTCAGTCGATGGATTGTTGCAATCATCCGTGTGAAATGTGGACTCGCGCTACGGATATAGCATCACCCCTTACGCCATATACATATTTATTAGTAAAATATTGCGTTGAAGGTTACTTATACACTGTTAAAAAAAATTCTGTTCAAAAACAGAATTTCTCTGGCAGCAGAGTTTCCAGAAAATGTCTGTTATTTCCAACTGCAGATAATCTATGTAAAATAAACAGTCTAAAACTGTTATTTATACAGTTTATATCTTTCATTATAACAGTTTTTGTCCGTAAACTTACTGTACGACGACCGTTATTTTACACCATATTCAATGTAAAATAAACAGTCTGAAACTGTTATTTATACAGTTTTTTCCCCCATTATAACAGACTCTATTCGTAAAATTACTGTACGACGACCGTTATTTTACACCATATTCTATGTAAAATAAACAGTCTGAAACTGTTATTTATACAGTTTTCCCCCCAATTATAACAGTTTCTGTCAGTAAAATTACTGTATGTCAACCGTTATTTTACACCATATTCTATGTAAAATAAACAGTCTAAAAATGTAATTATACAGTTTTTATTTTGCATTATAAAAGTCTTTGTCCGTAAAATTACTGTACGACGACCTTAATTTTACACTGAATTCTATGTTAAATACACAGTATGAAAGCGTAATTCATAGTTTTTCTTTGCATTATAAAAGTTTTTATCCGTAAAATTACTATATGACGGCTGTTATTTTACACTACATTCTATGTAAAATAAACAGTCTGAAACCGTTATTTGCAGTTTTTTCTTGCAATATGTAATTTTCTCTGTAAAATAACTGTATTGTGACTTTTAATTTACTGTATCTTTTAGGTAAAGTCTAGTCTTCAATGTTATCTATAGTTTTTTACCTTGCAATAAATGGGTCTTTGTCTGTAAAATTGGCTGTCAGATGGAATTACTATTATCAGTGAGATTATAAAATAAGAAACAACTTATTGTTCTCTGAAACTTTTATTTACAACTTCAAAACTTGTTGAAACATATTTTTGAACGTCAAAACCTTAAAAGTAATATATAAGACTGAACATCAGAAGGCAATCTCTTATTGATGACTGGGAATTTGCTGGGTGCCCCAGCCTTTCTTTTGGAAAAGGTTTTGTTATACAGACGATACTTTCATTGTTTGGAAATATACTGATAAGTCTGTATGTGGCCATATTTGTCTCTTCGGCCACTTCAGGAAATCGTGGATCAGCAACTGAAAGTTTTCACAATTAACTGATCATAAAACACTAAGCTTTGACACCTGCTAGTTCCTCGCCCTTTCTATTGCTCTACAACAAAGTTCCTTTCCCTCTTATTTACAGATGCACTTGAAGTATGCAAAGGTCACTGATAAGGATTGTATACTTTTTCTAATTTTCATGACTTCTTTAGCCCTTAAAGTTCAAAGTGGAAGTTAAAGACAAGGATATGTTACAATACGTAAGAATAAAGATTAACTAATCTGTTAACCAAAGATATTGTAAATCATCTGATCAAAAGATATATAAACAATGATTTGACCTTTGTACCTGTAAATGATTAAAAAAGTTGTCCTGTAAATGATTAAAAAAGTTATATTCCTGTGCTTCTGCTGTTGACTGGAAGGAGCAGTTTTATGAAAAGATTTCATGTCAACATTTAGCAGAGAGATTTTATATTTTGACAACAAAATATAGTTTAGTTATCAAGCTTATAGCATTAACAAAATGAATAGAATAACTTGACATCTGAAACTATTATGGATTCAAAACTTTTTTAACATTTGTGAACCTGCTTGGAAGAGTTTCAGAGTTTATGGAGTTATTGGATTGGTGTCATGATAGCACCAAATAATAGTCTTTAACAATTTTGTCAACAATTAAAACCTTGTAAATATCCACCAACAAAACACAATAGTTTGAACTCTGTATAAATGTTTAACTGTTCATTTGTAAAAGAGACTTCTCTGTAGCTGGAGAGTCTATGGTTCCAGTTAAGGACGCTCAAGAGGCTCGCTAACATTTTCTCAACTAGGAACACTTTAAATCAACCAAGTGACCTAGATTTATAATCCAAAGTTACCAAATTGCCAGACTAATGTGACCAATCACGGGAAGTGCCTGAAAAGCATTTAGACTGTCCAATCTGACTCAAACTCCTTCAGGTTTCCAACCAAAGCCAAAATTTTTGGGTTGACAGGATAGCTCTTCTTGGATTTGGGGGTCTTTCTTCCCTTTCTGGATACAATCCAACAAAGCAGCTGCAAAGAGGAGAAAATTAGAACTGTGAAGTCATAAAGTTCAAATAAGTTTGCAATTATTAAACCATTTAACAATCAATTTCCCTTGGTCTCAAATTTACACCACAGTATGTCATACATGATAGTAAGATGTGACACAACTCAGTTTCCAACTGTATGTGTGCTCACTGGTGTTGATAGAAGCAATTGAGCTGGATACCTGTCTTAATTTACAAGCCTTTGGAATTCAACAGTTTTCTAGGAAATCATGATCTGAAAAGAAGAGCTAATTTTTGAATCCTCTTTTAATTTCAATTTTGTTCAGTTTAAGCTGATACCCTCTAGTTGTAACAAATTGTGAAGGTGTTCTCAGTAAGTAACCAAACTCATACATTCCCACCCTTTTCCAAAATAATAAAACATGCCATTCAACTATTTACACTAACTTTCCATTGGTGAAAATAATGTAAAGGTCATCAATGTTTACAAAAGGTTACCAAAGCTGCTGTTATTCTTTGAACAAAACAAATAGTACAAAATAAGTAAATCAGCTGTAACTGAGAACAGAGTATGATTTATTTCAATGATCTGCCTAGGAGTAGAGTTAACTGCAATTTGTTGATTTGTTTTCTTTATTGGTACCTTTATGATCGGCTGATCTTTTGAAGGTGGCTAATAATATGCATACACTCTTACATTGCATGTCAAGGGAATGTCCACACAAAATAACAATGGTTAACTATTACTAGGGTACTTTCAGCCTACTCACCGCTGGATAAACTCCACTAAAGTTGCACCTTCAGATGGATACTCAATGTTTAAGATGAAAAACATTGCAAACAGCATGGTCATTGCACTTTCAAAAGTTTGAATGTGGTCATTAACAATAACCATATCTACTGCCAACATAAACTTTCTTCCAGTGTATATGTTTGGACCTGCAAAAAATAAATATCAATTAGAACTATTAAGAGAATGTCCAGTTAAATGCCACTGCTATGACTACCACTACTTTACAGTTGCAGCGTGAATATACTCCAACTCGCGTGTACTAATGGGTCATTATTTTTAATTCAATATTATTTTTACCGGTATTCAAGGTTTGTTTTGGATGCACTTGGTATTTCGATATATTCGTTGATGGCAGATTTCAATATTGTCAGTGTGGATATGAAAGAAAAAACAGTTTATCTGATATATCGATTTACTGAGGCACCCTCAGCAACACAAAAATGACATTGAAAATGTTGCAACGGTCAACCAAAATGTTTTTACCACATATGAAGTCAAAAATGGGCTATAGTTCTTGAGTTTCATGTTACATTCTGAGCATCAAATGCACACATACATGCTGAATTGATGCAGTAACAGAGTTTTCCCAGTTAAATCTCAGATGGACTCATGACTTTGTCTTCCACAGGTGATAGTGCACTATGGGGTGTCATTGACACACTTGCAATCATATAACTTCCTAGGTGTCTCTAATCAAAGATTCCCAAATTTTGACCCATGTTGATTCAAGTGACCACACCTACATACCACATGAGATCTGTCCAAGATTCCCTTCTTGAGATATCATGTTTACAAATTATTCAGTTTCACCTCTGTTGACCCCAAATGATCTTTGACCTTTGCCAAAAACAATAGGCTTCTTGTACTCTATCGGGTACACCCACATGCCAACTATGAGATCTGTCTAAGCTTCCTTTCATGAGAAATTGTGTTTACAAGGTAGGCATCACTAAAATACATACACACGCACACATACTCACCATCACAAATTTCAAACGTTACAACTATCATCCAAACCAAAAAGGGAAAAAGAGCAGTGTATATGTACTGGAGGAAATGCATCTTAGAGCAAAATCCTCCAAATGCTTCTCACCTTGAATAATGATGCATGGGGATGTTGACTTCAGATCCTTAGTGATATTCTGCACAGTACTGGTTTCCTGAACATAATGTAAATGTAGGAACAATAAAATTGTTTGGAATACTTATCTTATTATATAGTGGGACAAAACATTCAAGATGCCATCTGGGAAAACAGGAGTTTCTTCCAAAGCATAACATAAAACAAATGAAACTGAGGGACAATATGTATCCCTGGAATCAAAATGATGACTATGGGGAAAATCTTAATTAACTGATGGCATATGATGTACTGAACTTTGGACTTCAGAGTCCTAATACACAACAATTACAGCTGACCTACAAACAGTAAACATCGCAGAGGAAAATCGTTATAAAGTCAATCAACTTCACCAATACATCTACATAACTGTAAGTTTAAGAACGACAAACCAGAGTAAAACACAAAAACACAGACAAATAGTGCTATTCTGAGACTGTTCACAAGCTTAATGATTTATAAAGGTAGCTACTTCTTACCTTTGCAAGGTAGAAAAGATCGTCCTATTTATCTCCAAGGTGATTGCAGAGGAGGAGAATAAGTCCTGGAACATCAGGGGAATGATCACCACCTCCTTCTTCTTCTTTGCTGACACTTGCAGAAACTTCTGAATTCGTGGACTTTTATCTATAAAAGCTGTAGTGAGAACTGATTTCAGTTTGATGCCCACTAAATCTTCAAAATGTCCCATCATCCCAACCTCCTCAAACAAGAAAGGATATTCATCAAGGAAAGCACATACAGGAACTTGCTGACTGTTTATCTTGGCACGGATGGTTGGAAATACAGTTTTCATGAGGAAAACAATTTCATTGTCATCCCATATGTTAAGTTCATGCATCACCTTTAAGTCATCTATCTTTTTTATCTGCGTGTCTCGATCCTCCCCTTCCCCTTTCCAGATAACAGACATTTATTGCATTAAGGTACTAGTTTTTTGGACACTCACAGAACATCAGCATTTACACAACAAACAGGGGCAGCACTCAAGCTCGCAATCTATTGAATCAAGCATATCTTCAATTGGCAACAGGGGCATTCTCTGACACGTCTGTTTAGGTTGCTGTGGCCGAGTAGATAAAGGCGGTGGCATTTGAAGCAATGAGGCTTAGCAATCGGGAGGTTCGGGGTTCGATTCCCGGCCGGGTCATAGTAAGGTGGGTTTTTCAACCAAGAGCAATCTACGGTTTTCCCATCTGAAATGACTTTCTAAATTGAAAAGATTTCAAATTTGAGTTAAAATGTTGAATTGGAAGCCACCCCACGTGTAAGTTGTAATTCATAAGCCCTTGCGGTCTTCTCCCACATTTGTGGTCACTTAAGCGTCGTAATAATAACTGCTGGATATTATTATTATTATATTATTACTATATTATATTATTATTATTATTAGATATATTATTATATTATATATATTATTATTATTATTATTATTATATTATTATTATTATTATTTTTATTATTAATTTAATTTAGTAATTTTCAAAACCTGATCTTGTTGACATAAACTGTGAAAAGTTTGAAGCTCCTCAACAATCATTTGAATTGTTTGTGATGGAACAAGTTGTTTTGCCTGAAGTTTCAGAAGAAACAAGGCAAAATTTTGTTGAAATTGAAGCCTAGACTGACCTGTTTCATGCGCCCTACCTTGGCAATTGTTACTCTTTTCGAAATCACAGCTTATGTCATTTTCACTGACAAATCTATCAGTCTCTGTAGACACATCAAAGCAGTTAGTATCTAGAGGTATATCTTGATCCAAAGAGCAATGATCACGAGTAGAAAGTTTGTATTTATCCAAAATGTTTACAGCTCCCCAGTTTCTGTGACAACGTGACAAATGTGCTGTAAATGAACTGGTTTTTGAAAAATCTCTTTTGCACTTCTTATATGGACAAGATACAATTTGTCCTTTTCTTATATGTGCTTTTAAGTGTGCCAAATATGAGGACAGATCTGTGAGTTCTTTTTGACAGATTTCATATGTACAAATCAATGACAGGTTAACTGACTGAAGATTTGCTGCAACTGCTGTTTGCTTTTGAAGATGGCGGTGATACCTAGTCACATGAATCTTCATTGCAGCAAAAGTTGATAGGGTATAGCCACAATTAACAAAACAACATGGAAATCTCACTCGAGGTATATTCCTATGGGAACTCACATGATCAACATAGCTACGGATAGTAGCTGTTAGTGTATTGCATATTTTACAGGTGTACATTTCTGCCCTGCTTCACTATTGATTGGAGCTTATCAAAACTGATAATTTGAAAGAAGGCCGTGGCTATTCTTACGACGAGTCGTAACAATTATTTATAAACTATTCTTACGACAAAGGCAAATTCAAGCGCAGTAAAGTAAATAAAGCAACTGCGCATGTAGTAGGGGTAACCCTAACCCTAAACATAACCCTAAACCTCAATCCTAACCCTTACCCTAACCGGAAATTATTGTTTCTCCTCGTCGTAAAAATAGTACTCCTGGTCATGAAAATAGCAACTGCGCATGCGTAGTCGGGAATTATTGTTACGACTAGTCGTAACAATAGCCACTTTGTTGAAAGAAACATGAATTATGCCTTTTCAAATTCAGTCATGTTCTAAAAGGCTAATTAACCTTGGCTAATCTAAAGACTGCATATTACATGCCACATGAGAGCCAATATCATCCATGTATGTAGGCTATCAGCACCAATTAACTTACAAGTTACAATGTACCCACCCTTATATCATCTTCTTCGACTGTCCATCGCTACCGATGATGACTGTTGGGTGCAACAGGTAATCAATTAACATTTCTTGGCCCTCTTGTGCGAGGACAGACCAGCATTGGAACGGAAGTTTCTCCTGCAGGTGGTACATTGATAGTCTGAGGTAAAACTATCAACTGCCCCATGACGTAAATCATGCTGCCGCTTGTACATTTCATTTCTCCTGTCTTCCACGGTCTTGATGGTGTTCCTCACTGCGAGTCTCCAGCTGATCCTATCACTGGCCAATGATTCCCATCTGTCAACATTGATGTTTGCTTTTCCCAAGCTTCGTTTCAGGGTATCTTTGTAACGCAAGATTTGACCACCCTGTTGCCTTTTGCCTTCTGAGAGCTCACCGTAGAAAACCATTTTTGGCAACCGATGTTCAGGCATTCTGCGAACATGTCCTGCCCACCTTAGCTGTGAGGCTGTGACCATAGATTCAATGCTTGGTAGGCCTGCTCTCTGTAGGACCTGCACATTGGCTACCCTATCCTGCCATTTGATGTTCATGACCTGACGTAGATGGTTCATCTGAATACTGCCCAGTTTCTTAATGTGACGGCTGTATAGTGTCAAGGTTTCTGTAGCATATAAAAGAGATGGCATAACTACTGTCCTGTATATTTTCATCTTGGTTGTCAATTTGATCTCATGTCTTGACCAAAGACGCTTTGAGAGAGCTCCAAAAGACTTGCAGGCAGCTTGTACACGCTTTGATACTTCAACATCTGCACTTTTGTTGCTGGATATGGTACTGCCCAGGTATGTGAAGGTATTTGACTGCGTTAGTCTTTCTCCTTTGATTGTGATCTCTTTTTCTTGTGTAGCTTTGCCAGGCTTTGGTTGATAAAGCAGTTCTGTTTTTGTAGAATTTATTTGCAAACCAAATAAGTCAGCAAAAAGGCTAATTAACCTTGGCTAATCTAAAGACTGCATATTACATGCCACATGAGATCCAATATCATCCATGTATGTAGGCTATCAGCACCAATTAACTTACAAGTTACAATGTACCCACCCTTATATCATATTAACCTAAACAACATGAAGCAAGGCTAAGCTTCACACGCACATACCAAAATGCACGGTAGGGCGACGATAGGTGGTCTAATACTGCGCCAGTGTTACTATAGTGATAGTCTAACTTTTAATTATCGTTCGTCTAGTCTACGTTATAGGCACTGGCCCCTACGGTTATAACTAAAATATAAACTAACTTTTTGTTATGACCAGACTTCAAAGTTGTTTTGTTGATTATAATAATGCAAATATGGCATATGGTTCAAATAAATTTACCACTCACGTCTGACGAAGTACTCAATGAAGTCTTGTTCTGGTGTGGAAATGTGCGTAGCCTACTGGACAGCAACGGCAGTTGTTTTCCTCTCGTGTCGACGTTCTTTGAAGCGCTGTAGTATTGTATTGTGCAATCTATACACTTCATACGTACGTGCGAGATGCGATCAATCATAATGTACAGAACAGCGCAGCATGTACTGGACGTTCATCGCGCGCCAACTTGGGTCATGTGACTGCATGCTGGACTGTAGCCAAGTTTTCCGGGAAAGCCAACGGCAGCCGCCCAGAATGTATCAAAAGAATTCCCGCCTGTGGGCGAGACGTCATAGCTGTTACAGACACGTTGACACCAATCATCGAGCTAGACCGGCTGGGTCGAATGGGAGGAGGGGTTGAGGGGGGGGGGGTGGTGGTTCAGATGAATGAAATGACATTTGCTGAACTAGACATATTTAACAACATTTTGATACGTTCGGTGACCCATTTAGCTATAAATAGCTGCATGTGTGACCGTACATTGAGCACACGTAATTGTCATCGGTTCATGTTGTACTGACAATACAAGTTAACATTAAAACAATGAATTAGACTACATCTTGAAGGCTGGGCATTGTATTCTTGGCAGCTCACATCAGTAATTGTTTTGATAGGATTTCGGAAGTTGTATACTCCTTAAACAAACGGTAAACCAATTGAAACGGTACCATCTATGTCGTTTTCACGTTAGGCATTTACAAGTAATTCGTTACTAAAACTCTTGAAATGGTTAGATTTCACATATTTGACCTACAGACCCTTCAAGGTTATCTTTCACATTGTTTTCGTTCGCTGGACAATTAAGGGTCATTGATGAGCCTCACGGGGTGGGGTTGTTGCTCAAATGTAACACTAAGGCAGAAAACGACTGTAGGGACAAAGTTAACTGGTAATTGTGGGTTGGATCATGGAGCTATCGGTAATAGCTTCATGGTTGGATTTCATTCTTTTCTTTCCCAAACGGTAATGTTACTGCACGATGGATTTTGTTGTATACCATTGTATATTGGTAACGTGTTTCCACCTTCAAGAATATTTCCGTATAACACTCTTCAAATTCCAAGTTTACATAATTGCAAAACAAACTTATTCTGTACATGACACACATAACGTCTGTAAAAATCACAGAATTTTACATGTAAATATAAAAAACTGACATATTCTGGAAAATTTTACAGGATTATCCTGTAAATTTTCATTGGAGGGAAAAATACTACAATTTTTTGTAAACCACTTGCTGTAACATAAAACGTCTGTAAAAATCACAGAATTTTACATGTAAATATTAAAAACTGACATATTCTGAAAAATTTTACAGGATTTACCTGTAAATTTTCTTTGGAGGGAAAAATACTACAATTTTGTGTAAACCACTTGCTGTACAGAAAACGTCTGTTAAAATAACAGACGTTTACATGTAAATATAGAGAACCGGCTTTTTCTGTAAAAATCGACAGGAATTTACTGTAAATTTACAATTTTTTTTAACAGTGTATGGATCTACTTAATAGTCTTAATGTTCCTCAGAATGCACCTTTTTTTGTATATATTTCTTTCTTGATGGCTGTAACTTTAACTGAGTTCTTCCGTTTATTAAAAGCAAGCCTTACTGAAGTTAATCAACAACGGAGAACTGACCGGGACGATCAATTTGAACAGAGCAAACCATTGTTTGGTTCTAGAACGGAACCTTGCAATCATATGTTACTTGATAGAATCTCGCTAAAGCTCCTTATATCTACAAACTCTTTTGTGAAATTGTTTATAATTTCTTCACATTTTTATATTTGTTCAATAAACAGTGATTTTACATTGTGTTTTTTTTTTCATACGCGAATCTCAGGGGGGCGGATGCATGATTTGTGACAGGGGGGGTCTGACTGGTCCAGCCGCGCCTGAACGTAAGACTATCTAAGCGGAGCGCCACCATCGGTTGGCGCGGAGCGTACAAGAAAATTTTTGGCTTTACAAACCCCCCAGATGGCCGGAAACGGTACTTCCCGAGTATTCTAAGCTGCATGTACCTAGCCTGAAAATATGGATCTCATGTCTGCAATTTCTCAATTGATGAGAAAAAAACAATCTATGAAATATGGTATTACATATCAGATGAGCTGAGATGATACAAAAATCATAATGCCTTTAGCCCCCAATCCCCTCCCGTTCCGTCACCACTGTTTGATGCAGGGCCGGATCCAGGATTCTGGAAGGGTGAGGGGTTTGCTCATGAAAAATTCGTTAGCGCATCCTAGCAGCCTACCGCTCTGTAACCTCACCGCCCAAAAAAATTCGAACACCACCTCAATTTTGAAACTTTTCGGTCTGAAAATTGAGATTGTTAGGCATTTTGGCACGTGTAGCACGCGTGCACACTATAGTTCATTTGACAGAAAAGACACACCTGGCTGACTTGTAAGGATAACCGCTTTTCTGACGTCCTACATGTTGAAAATTGGCGTTTAATTTAATTTAATTGTTTTTCTCTCTTTTTTCCTCTCTCTCTTTTTTTTTTGGCCAACAGCAGGGGGGGTCCGGACCCCCTGGACCCCCCTGGATCCGCGCCTGGATAATCTATAGATTCTTTTCAAGAAGTATTCAGAGTTGGCCATCGCCGCTTGTAGTTTCATCTACACAAATTGCGTACTTTACAGGCATATTATGCACATACAAAAAAATACATCGGAAACTTCCAATGTTTGCATATTAATGGACGTAACTGAGTGCAATGCATATACTTACAGAAGGAACCTTTGAACGGCTGATATGACAGAATAAACAAAACAAGGCATAAATATTAAATATGAATTATATAATCAAATAAAGTCTTTGATTGTGTAAACTATAAAACATGAAATTTGGAACCAGTTATAACTATTGACAGATTTCTACCGATATCTATTTAGCGTCCAGGATCGTATGTTAGAACGTTACATGCCCTACACGACGCCATCTTGTCAATTGGATATTCTTCATTCCCGTTTCTGTATGTTCTTTTTTCGTGATTTTCATCTGTTATTAAAGGATTCTAGACTTAAATTATACTCTGGATGATAAACCCACAACGTGATGATCCTACTGGTAAGTAACGTACAGGAGACAGTAATGGTGTGAAGCTATATTCTGATATACTAAACACGTCATTGAAAACACAGGCTATGTACTGATACTAAACACGTCATAAATAACAAAGACTCTATACTGATATACTAAACACGTCATTAATAACACAGGCTATGTACTGATGTACTTAATACGTCATTAATAACACAGGCTATGTACTGATATACTTAACACGTCATTAATAACACAGGCTATGTACTGATATATACTAGACACGTCATAAATAACAAAGACTCTATACTGATATACTAAACACGTCATTAATAACACAGGCTATGTACTGATGTACTTAATACGTCATTAATAACACAGGATATGTACCGATATACTAAACACGTTATGAATAACACAAGCTATGTACTGATATACAAAACACGTCATAACACAGGTTTTGTACTGATATACTAAACACGTCATTCATAACACAAGCTATGTACAGATGTACTAAACACATCATTAATAACACAGGCTAAATACTGATATACAAAACACGTCATAACACAGGCTATGTACTGATATACTAAACACGTCATTCATAACACAGGCTATGTACTGATATACTAAACACGTCATTACTAACACGGGCTATGAACTGATATACTAAACACGTCATTAAATAACACAGGCTATGTACTGATATACTAAACACGTCATTAAATAACACAGGCTATGTACTGATATACTAAACACGTCATAACAAGGACATGTACTTATATATTAAACACATCATTAATAACACAGGCTATGTACTGATATACAAAACACCTCACAACACAGGCTATGTACTATAATCTGAGGAAGTAAAGCCCATAACAATATGGAGATAGAATACAATTAAATTCTACTTAGAACTGGTTCTTGTCAAAATCACTATGCATTTGTGTGCCAGATATCCTTAGTGCATACTAGCTTTGTACAATTTCGTGAAGCACAGATCGTATTACTATGAAATAAGTACGTGACCTGACACTGTAGCTACCCGTACTTATACGTCCGTCTGTTCTAGGGTGTCGACCGTTTCAATCTAGTTCCGTGATTGCGCACAAGAGAAATCGTTGCTGAATAATGAAGTTTAACTCGAATGTAGCCTACCATTGTAACCTATAGGCTAAGGCTGTATACATACAATGGAACGTTATTTTACAACTATAGAAAGGAGAAGCCCTATAAAACCAGTCTTTGCCAAGAAGTGGAACCAGCTGCTGGTAACTTAGCAATGTAAAACGTTTCTTGTTGGGTGTAGCCACGCTACTTAAACTCTCAAATGACGATTTTGAAACAGGCAGTGCAATTTCAACATTACTGTCTTCTTTCCTGTGTCGGATAGGCGTGAATAATATTGAATGGCCCATTCTTATTTTTAACATTAGGCCTGACGTTAGGCCAACTGCACACTTGGGAAGCCTAACATAAGACTAGCCTAGGCTAGTTCATGGACTGCACTAGCCTAAACCGCCTATGCCCTAGGCATTACAGTACTTGTATGTTGTTACACAGTGTGGAGATTTGTGAAGCTAATCGGTACATAGCGTACTGTTCCAGGACTAGCCAAACGTTAGGCCTATTCACATTGCAATACTCCAAATCATATTTTCATTCATTTCACCAACCTTACCGCATTCCAAGATACACTATTTCAACCAGTGACGACGGCCTCTGGAAAATAGTAGCAACGCTATTTTGAAACGGTTTTTTTCATTCGTCAGCAAAATGAGGGTGGTTGATTTCAACCAATCATCGTAGGCTTTATATATATAATCGGAGAATTATATTCAGGCACGACCACAGGTTGAAATAGGTCAATCGGTTGTACCATTCAAAAGTTATAATTTTTTGTTTGGACGATGTAGTGATTTTTTAAGTCAATTTCCATTAAAAAAGGGCGAAAATCTTTTTTTTTTAAACTAAAAATGACGGTACTTTTTTAAGGAGTAATGTTGTGAATTATATAAAATAAGATTTTTAACAAATGTCAACTGCTAATATCGACTGAAATAATCGTAATGGTCATATAGTTCGTTTGCTAGTATTTTTGAAGTGATTCAAATTGGGTTTTTTTAAAGAAAATTTACACAGTTAAGGACGAAGTATAAGTGTACCACTCGAAACGTTTCCACGGGATGAATGGATAGCATGGATGACTAGGATGGATGGGATGAATGTATTGGATGTATGGATAGGGTGGATGTATAGGATCAATGGATGTGATGGATGGATAGGATGAATGAATAGGATGGATGGATAGGATGTATGGATATGATGGATTGGATGGATGTACAGGATGGATCGATAGGATAGATGGATAGGATGGATAGGATAGATGGATTGGGTGGATAGGATGTATAGGATGGATGGATAGGATGGATGGATATGATTGATAAGAGGGATGTACAGAATGGATTGATTGGATGGATGGATAGAATGGATGGAAAGGATGGATAGGATGGATAGGATAGATGGATAGGATGGATAGGATAGATGGATAGGATGGATCGGATAGATGGATAGGATTGAATGGATAGGGTGTATAGTAAGGATGTATAGGATGGAAGGTTAGGATGGATGGATAGGATGGATGGATTGGATGAATGGGGTGGAAACATATGAATATTGGATAGGATGGATCGATAGGACGGATAAATAGGATGGATAGGATAGATTCATAGCGTAATGGATTGGATAGATGGATAGGATTTGATGGATAGGATGTATAGGATGGATGGATAGGATGAAAGGATAGGATGTATGGATAGGATGGATGTATATGAAGGATGTGATGGATGGATAAGATGAATGGATAAGACGGATGGATAGGATGGATGGATATGATGGATTGGATGGATGCACAGGATGGATGGATAGCATGAATAGGATGGATAGGATAGATGGATAGGATAGATGGATTGGATGATTTGGGTGGATAAGATGTATAGGATGGATGGATAGGATGGATGGATATGATTGATATGGGGGGATGTACAGAATGGATTGATTGGATGGATGGATAGGATGGATGGATGGAAAGGATGGATAGGATAGGATAGATGGATAGGATGGATCGAATAGATGGATAGTATTGGATGGATACGATGTATAGTAAGGATGTATAGGATGGAAGGATAGGATGGATAGGATGGATGGATAGGATGGATGGGGTGGATACATATGAATATTGGATAGGATGGATCGATAGGATGGATCGATAGGACGGATGGATAGGATGGATAGGATGGATTGATAGGGTAATGGATTGGATAGATGGATAGGATTTGATGGATAGGATGTATAGGATGGATGGATAGGATGAAAGGATAGGATGAATGGATAGGAGGAAAGTATTGGATGTATGGATAGGATGGATGTATAGGATGGATGGATGTGATGGATGGATAAGATGAATGGATAGGATGGATGGATTGGATGGATGTACAGGATGGATCGATAGGATGGATGGATAGGAGTTGGGAATTTGCTGCCCCCCCCCCCATTGAACTCTGTGCGTCAAGAAGTAGAAGCGGTCTCATTCTCCTGGTCCTGCAGACCGATGTAAAGGCCCTACAGGCAGCCTTTCATTAGTTTTATGACAAAATAAATACCCTAATTGTTATGTGTAAAGTAGTACATAGCCTTTACATCTGCTATTAAAATGTGGTTGATGGCTAAATGAATGTAATATATACATGCTGTAATGTGTACCTCTTAGTCAGGCATTATTATATATAAGAATAATAACTGGTTGGGCAACATGCCTATCCATCGGCTATTTACAGAATAACTGGACGGGCAGGACTGTATTTTCTGTTTTTCCATGCAATTATACAATAGTGATTTTAACATCGGTCAGTTCAGTTTTCAAACTTCACACTAGTATTCTTTGTGTGAAAGCTTTTTGGTTGCTAGAATGCGGCCCCGCCTAGCAACCAAATCCAGATTGCATTTTAAGGGCCCTAAATTTGTGTCAAGTTTGGAGGCATCTTTTGCATAATTGTAAAGTATTTTATGTCTGATAATGCAGATATTGTGGAAGATGTGTGACCAGTCTTCGAATTTAGCTAATTTTGAGGAAAATTTACGGTCTCAATTTTTTCGTAACAAGTCATTAAAATGGCAGAAAATGAGATAGCCCGGGGCTTTTCTGGCCTTACTTTTAGTGTGCTCTATATTCACAAGCAAGGGCATGTTTGAGTTTTAGTTTGCATAGGATCCTTGTCCAGTGGTAGTTGTACGGGAAAAGGGCCAAAGAAAAGTCAAGCGAGTCGTACGTTTCACGAACAGCGCCCTCAAACTTAAGAAATCTCATTTCTGGCCTTAACTGGGGGTCCAATTTGGGCCTGTGGGTAAATTTCAATTGTTTTTAAATACTATTTTCAGGAGTGTATTGACCCTATTTTTAAAAACTCAAGTCAAAAAGTTGTGTATTTTGTGTTATCTACTCAAATTTACGACTCGAAAATTGCGAAAATCACTTGGTTCATTATGTATGAAAGTGCTTACACAAGCCAATTTCAGTAATTTAAATGGCAACAACTTCTTAGCCTTAGCATACAGGTGCTTAACAATTAAGAAGGTGGTCCACTAGCATAAGGACTACAAATAAACTGCATTTTCAGGGTCATATGCCCAACGATGCCTGTTAACAGCGCCCTCAAACATCACATTTTACCAATATTTTGGGCTATTTTGGGCATTTCAAGGTCAAATTTGGTCACAATTAAAAGGTATTTTTCGTTTTCAATACGAAACCAGTAACATATGTATTTATGATGCATAGAATGAGCTGAAACATATTTTTTATAAGTTATTGATTCTCTGATGAGCAGCTTAAAGTGGCGTATATGAGAGTTACATCAGCTCTACAGAAACATGCTTGCGAGGGCAAACAGTGGTAACATTGTATATTCATTCAAGGAGACCATGTTAAACAACATTAGAAACTATTGAAATGCATTTATTAAAAGTGTTCTGTCTAATACTCTTTGACTCCACCCCCCCCCCCCCCCCAACACCCTCCCCATAGTGCACTATGCAGATTTGTATGCATACAGTATGTGACTGACTTTTACTATGCATGTAAACCACCCCTCCCACCTACATCCTCTACCCAACCCTATATCAGAATAGAAAATGAATGTGAACCAGTGCATACATGTGTAGTGTGTACTATATATATGTGTACATGTTCAGTACAGTGTTATTTTACACCAAGCACTAAATAAATACACACTGTCCACAATCATGTACAGTACACACTGTACATGTATGCACTGGTCATTTAATTCAATACTATGCATATTTCAATGCCATATTAATATTTGCAATGCAGTGTCTGCTTCTGCTCATTCACTAAATTATAAGACTTTTAATAATTTAAAAGGAATGTTTAACCAGTACATGCATGTACAGTGTGTACTGTACATGATTGTGGACAGTGTGTATTAAGTGCTTGGTGTAAAATAACACTGTACTGAACATGTACACACATAGTTCACACTGCACTGGTTCACATTCATTTTTGGTTCCTTGCTTTTTGCAAAGCAAGGAACCTATGCATTCAACTTGGCGTGATACCTTACTAGTTTTGTATTGAAAAACCTTTTAATTGTGACCAAATTTGACCTTGAAATGCCCAAAATAGCCCAAAATATTGGTAAAATGTGATTTTTGAGTGCGCTGTTCACAGACATCGTTGGGCAAATGACCCTGAAAAATGCAGTTTTTTGTATTTCGTATGCTAGTGGACCACCCTCTTAATTGTTAAGCACCTGTATGCTAATTCTACGAAGTTGTTATCATTTGAATTACTCAAATCGGCTTGTGCAAGCATTTTCATACATATGAACCAAGTGATTGTCGCAATTTTTGAGTCTTACATTTGAGTAGATAACACAAAATACACAACTTTATGACTTGAGTTTTTAAAAAAAGGGTCTATACACTCCTGAAAAATGGTATTTAAAAAACAATTGAAATTTACCCACAGGCCCAAATTGGACCCCCAATTAGGGCCAGAAATGAGATTTCTTAAGTTTGAGGGCGCTGTTCGTGAAACGTACGACCCGCTTGACTTTTTTTTTTGCCCTTTTCCCGAACAACTACCACTGGACAAGGACCCTATGCAAACTAAAACTCAAACATGCCTTTGCTTGTGAATATAGAGCACACTAAAAGTAGGGCCAGAAAAGCCCCGGGCTATCTCATTTTCTGCCATTTTAATTACTTGCTACGAAAAATTGAGACCGTACATTTTCCTCAAAATTAGCAAAATTCGAAGACTGGTCACATGTCTTCCACAATATCTGTATAACTTCGGCCAACGATGAGTCCTAAGGGATAGGTTAATTTGCTTGTGACAGGAAATGGACATGTGATTTCTCATACTCATTTCTCATAAAGACAAAAAGCTAGAAAGTATAGAAAGAAAAGATGATCCAGTTAATCTTACTTTTATTGGACGCAACTTAGGCATATAAGAATCTACAAAGCAATAAAGTGTATCATAATGTACTGTTAATCGTAAGTCGGCTGATATTACGTGCGCTGAGCCCAGTCCAAAGAATCTCAGTAGGCTGACCTTCAGTCGGCAGAATCTCGGTAGGCTCACCCTCAGTCGGTAGAACTTCAGTAGCTTGACCCTCAGTCGGCAGAATCTCGGTAGGCTGACCCTCGGTCGGTAGAACTTCAGTAGGCTGACACTCCGTCGGTAGAACTTCAGTAGGCTGACACTCCGTCGGCAGAACTTCAGGAGGCTGACCTTCAGTCAGTAGAACTTCAGTAGGCTGACCTTCAGTCAGTAGAACTTCAGTAGGCTGACACTCCGTCGGTAGAACTTCAGGAGGCTGACACTCCGTCGGCAGAACTTCAGTAGGCTGACACTCCGTCGGCAGAACTTCAGGAGGCTGACACTCCGTCGGCAGAACTTCAGTAGGCTGACACTCCGTCGGCAGAACTTCAGTAGGCTGACACTCCGTCGGCAGAACTTCAGTAGGCTGACACTCCGTCAGTAGAACTTCAGTAGGCTGACACTCCGTCGGCAGAACTTCAGTAGGCTGACACTCCGTCGGCAGAACTTCAGTAGGCTGACACTCCGTCAGTAGAACTTCAGTAGGCTGACCTTCAGTCAGTAGAACTTCAGTAGGCTGACCTTCAGTCAGTAGAACTTCAGTAGGCTGACACTCCGTCGGTAGAACTTCAGGAGGCTGATACTCCGTCGGCAGAACTTCAGTAGGCTGACACTCCGTCGGAAGAACTTCAGTAGGCTGACACTCCGTCGGCAGAACTTCAGTAGGCTGACACTCCGTCAGTAGAACTTCAATAGGCTGACACTCCGTCGGCTGTCCCTCAGTACGCTGAACCTCAGTTGGCTGAACGTAAGTAGGCTGTCCTTCAGTCTGCTCAACTTCAATAGAGTGACCCGAGCGTGCTGATATTCAGTTGTGTTACATTGAAGTCATAGCTGGCCGTATTACCCTAGTCTGATATTAATTATGTAAACTCGTACAGATGCAAGGGAGGAGTGTAACTGTACTGGATACTAAGCATAGGCAGTTCCTTCGAACTCCACCCGGTTGTTAATAAGTAATAGTTGTGTACTATCAGACCCGTCTGCTTCTTTAAAAATAGCCCCCAGCCTCGGTGCCTAGAAAACTGGTTGAAATGATTACCTCCCTCCTCACAGTGGTATCTGGTTTTCCTACTCCTACGGGGGTTCTACTACTAGCCGGATACGGTTCGGGCCTTAGTGAGTAACGGCCGTTACTAGTACCACAGGTACGGCCGATAAAGAAATGATCAGATTAGCCGCTTCCAACCAAGAAAACAAAATCGAACCCTCAAGATATGTCCCTCCCTAATTGGAAATATCGGGGATTATTAATTACTAGCCTAGGTACTTAACTTTCACCAAATTCACTTTTTTATCTTTTGCTGCATAGGGCTAATGGTGTATATTGGTGGGTATTACGTCTGTTCTCCTTGACGGTTGATCGTATTGTGTCCCAAGCAACGTGGTTCCGCGGCTAGGCTATCGTGCGGGAAACCCTTCACGGAATTTTCCACAGGTCGCACATTCTTGTTAGTGGATAGCGCCACCAAAAATAACCTAGTAATATAGAAAGCAGTATTCGTTACATCTGCAATATCAGACATAAAATACTTTACATTTATGCAAAAGATGCCTCCAAACTTGACACAAATTTAGGGCTCCTAAAATGCAATCTGGATATGGTTGCTAGGCGGGGCCGCATCCTAGCAACCAAAAAGTTTTCAACATTTTTTTGGCCCAATTTCATCCTTTGAGACATATGGCAAGACACCATATCAATTTCAGGCGATTTTGAGAGGGTCGACGTGGAGGCCACTGTTGATTTGGCATGGATTGACCCATATAGAGTTCTGCCTATCAGTTTCCAGTAGTTTTCTCTTGGGTTTTCTCTTCAGTTTTTTTCTCTTGGGGCCATACCTGACACATTGTACTTACTTTGATGTGGTTACCAATGAAAGCTGATCTAGTTTAGCTTCTAGGTGAATTCAAAATTGCCCTCCCAGCCGCACCCACCACAGCCAGTTTGCCAGTCGTCTGGTTTCATATACAGGAATGCACTGTGAACATTGCGATGTACAAGGCAATTGGTTACCTCCCCAGCTAACCAAACCCTCTGGGCTCCTGGTCTATTATGTTAGGAAAAAACCCATTTAAACAGCTCTATAGATATTGTATAGATGTGTGATGCAGTACTGAATCGTTCATTCAATCTGTGCAACATCATGCAATTAGTGTACTTTCAGTAAGCAAAATAGAAATCACCAGAGCATTAACTTCAACATCTCATCTTGCGCTACTTGTTGTTTATCACAGACTTCACAAATACTAGTTAAGTGAGATGTACACTGTATACACAATGAAGTGAGGCATTGTGTAATTCAAGCATTGATGGTACATGATAGATTGTGTACACAGGAATCATCACATCAAATATATAAGCTGAGCAAAAGGAAGCTGTAATACCACAAGAAATTCATGATTTGAGGCTTGGACAGTTTGTGTATTGTGTCTATGATGGCCAATGGTGGGTTGGGATAATTTTAGAAAATTCTGATTCATTTAATGACATCAAGGTTAAAGTCATGCACAATTCAGAATAGAGAGGGTCTGTGTTTCGCCCATCAAGAGATGATGTTTGTTGGGTTCCATACTCCCATGTTCTATTGCACCAATCACAGCAAGTGGAAGATTGTATACTCTTCACACTGAAATTCTTAGTAAAATGAATGCCAACCGTAAGCGATTCAGAGAAAAGAATCAATTACAACTGAAATGAATCTCTGCTAATGACAAAACACCCAATGATGGAGTAATCGATGTGTCAACAGACAAGTATGGTTGGCAAAGGTACAACAGAGTAGTCAGCACTGGATGTGGAGAATAAACAAGAAAGTACATCAAATCTGTACAGGAGACATATTTTGTACTTAATTGAAAGTTGGTTATCAATTTGAGTGGCTAGGAGGAGATGACTGATGATGTTATATTTATGAAGATTGTCTGTAGGTTTTCTCTCATTAAACATGTATTTCACATAGCACAAACATCAACTGTGATCCAAATCTGGACTCTGTATTAAGGTTGGGTTGAGGATGTGTGTGTGTGTAATTGTGGGGGGGGGGGGGGGGGTAGATGACAAAAATTTATGGCTCTTAAAATGCAATCTGGATTTGGTTGCTAGGCGGGGCCGTATTCTAGCAACCAAATGGTCTTCAACATTTGTTTTGCCCAAGTTCATCCTTTGAGACATATGGCAAGACACCATATCAATTTCTAGCGATTCTGAGAGGGTCGAGGTGGAGGCCTCTGTTGATTTAGCATGGATTGACCCACATATGACCCTTTATAGTGTACATGTACATATGGTATCGGGCATGTTGCTCTACTAAATAAGTTTTCACATTTTCACTATAATGATGATGTTTGGCATTGTGATATGCATTTTCGCATATATGTCAGTCACAAGTGTACTGACCATGGAATTTCAACTTCTTTATACGCCACACAATCAAAGGAATTTTTATTATGTGCATGGTTGAAGTTCATTGCTTAACACAAGGCTATTTACATGAATTTTCCTATTCAATTGACAGCTGGACAAACCTGCATATGGACTCGTAACAACACAATCAATGATTAGATGAAGACATGAAGGGCAAATCGTAAGTCAGTTTCAGTTGATTTTCTTTTCTCTTTAGGTTCGACAAGACGGTAATTCAACATAACATTAACCCTTGTTGCCTTATTTAACTATCTTGTAAGAGATATTCCGGTTGATGGATATAACTGTGTGGAATAATAAATTATTTGCGCTTTAGTAAATTTAATGATTGTAACACGTAGCATAGAGTTAGGCATCATATAGGGGTATTGGTCTGAAAAAAATGTCTTGATGTCTCTTTGTCATGTACTAATCATTGCACCTCCTAGGAATAAAATATTCGTTCCCAACACATTTTAAATAACAACACATTGAACCAAACCATATGCAACATCAAAACAATGCAGTATATATCTTGACGGTTAACGGAATGATGTAATTATTTAGATTCCCTTTTTTGCTCATATCTTTAAAACAGATTCTCGGAAACGATGGGCAGGGGCTGTACTCACACGACCCATTTACGCTTCGTAGACTGTCTGAATTGAATCACGCGATAATGGAGCTGAATCCTGATCTTCAAGGTAGTTGTCTTTAACTCTGACTTTGCCATTTGCGTATATTTATTTATTTTTTGGTAAAAAATGTAACCCCCTCCCCCTCTGTCGTCTTAATAACACAGAGAACAGTAACAAAACTGTATTATCAGTAACGAATAAACAAGATTTACGTGTTCCCATGTGTGTCACTAATTTGTTCGTCACATTTAGTCATACGTGGTAACATTTACACATATTGTTTCTGTTTTTTTGTTTAGAGAAGAAAATATTTCTGATAGAAGGTCTCAAAAGGACATATAAAGGCCAATATGATGCGATTCAACCCCTACCATATATAAAAGATAGACTTTATTGTGTGGACAAGGTCTTTGTAGAAGGGGGCGTTGAAGTATGTCTGGCACCAGAGCTAACGCCAGGCACCAGAGGATCATGGGAGCGTTTGGATTCTTACAAAAGTATTTATACTGACTTTCGGTTTAAATCCAAGAGACGCATTATACAAGGAGAGCCCGGATATGGTAAGTCAACGTTAACCCTTCAGCTGGCCTACGATTGGTGTAATGAAGTATCGGATTCCCCGATGAACAATGTAGAAATACTAATTCTTCTTCGGCTAAGACAACTTGGAAGTGTAAAATCTCTCTACAGGGCGATTAAGTCATTTCTTCTCTTCCACGAACCCCGTGTTAGCAAACATGATATTGAAAAGATAATTCACAGTTGCTCGTCCGTCCACATTATTTTGGATGGATATGACGAGTATCCTGGCAGGGACAGCAATGATAATGACGATGTACACAGGATCATCAAGATGGAACTGTTTACAGACTTTGATGTCAGCTTAACGACAAGATATCTTCCAGAATGTCTTACAGAAGAAAAAAAGAGGGCCAAACTAACAGGGTTCGATGACAAAGCTAGGGATGAGTACATTGGCAAGACCGTAGTAGGTAACAACGATGAGGCAGTGGCAGAAATAAAACAACGGCTCTATGAAAACTCCATCCTTGCTGATATTTGCCAGGTGCCTCTCATATTCGTGATGTTTGCCCACATGGCTCATGATCAGAGAGACTTCATGAAGTTCAAGTCTGTCACACAATTCTTCAAACACATGATTAGATGTTTTTACGACCATCTGAAACAGAAATTTAAAGACAATAGAAGCAACAAGTTCTATATTCATGAAATGGAACATCATGAGCTAGACAAAATAGCTTTCGAAGGATTAAACAAGAAAAACCAACAATTATCATGGATTAAGACTGGATTTCGTCAAAGAGTCGGGCCAGAACCATATGACCAGTATATTTCAATTGGCATTTTGGTGGAGGAAGATGAAGTGAGCAATGATTCCATTGGAAACAATGTGTCGTTTACAACGATGGTCCGTTTTTATCATAAACTATTCTGTGAATGGTATGCAGCCCACCACCTTGTCACTCTTGTAAAGAACGCACACGATCTCTCCGATATGCTCAGGTTCTTAGATCCATTTGATCTTCAATACCTATTTAGATTCGCCTGTGGTCTGGATCCCGATGCTGGAAAGAAACTCATCAACCATTTGAAGAGATTATCAGGCGGGGATACGTTTGCCATCCTCTGTATCCTGGAACAAACTGGTGACGTCAACGACATTATGGATTCGGTGAAAGAGCTCTGCTCGCGTACCGCTAATATAAAGAGAGGCGACAGCGCTCTTCTTCAAAGATCGACGACACAGTTGCTGGAGATTGCATCTAAACATAATGTAAGTTAGCTAATTAAAAAACACAGCCCTTTACATTTTTCCTACACATAATTTAGGAACTGTTTAATATTTTATAATGGTTTTGTTTTCTTTATTCTCAAGTCTATTCACAGTCATTGAAAACTATTATTTAAGCCACTTTAAATTATAAAAATTTCGGTTTAAAGAAGAAGGATGGTTTTCCTAGCAAATGAATATACAGTGGTGTATTGAGGATTATTGCAAATGATGTCATAGTATATTTAAACCAATCAGAATAATCTCTGCATGTGCCAAATTGCGCTAAAACTCTTATCATACTGATGATGTATTGATAATATTGAACGTATTCTTCAACATAAACACATGGAGTGTTAATTTTTGGAATTTCAGATTCTTCCGTTACGAATAAATAGCTAGTCTTCCAATACTTTAAATAAAAGTTAAATGCTTCAAATGATTGAATTAAACCTGGAACAACAAGCCATATATGTTGGAGTGCATTGTCATCAAACCATACTAATGTAGTAACAACCCTTACAGGGAGTGTAGTGTATTGTCATCGAACCATACTAATGTAGTAACAACCCTTACAGGGGCTGTAGTGTATGGTCATGGAACCCACATGGGGCGCACATCCCGGAGGCGATTTTTTTTCCCAAACAGGTTTGCAATTACGGAGTTTTCCGCCAATCAGATTGCTCGTGACGTCAGCATCAATAATGGGCATCGCTTCGAAGTTCGAAGACATGCACTGAGGTACACACTGACACTGTATTAAGTCTAGTTAGGGTCCATCAAAGCCCTAACTTTACTTTTAATGCTTGAATCACATGTTGACCTTACTTATGATACATACGCTACATTCTTTTGGGTTCGTGTTTACGTTATTCAAGATTTGTGAGCCGTTCTACTGCAATCGGAATTCGTTTCGTGGAATGGGTAGGCGTACACTAAAATCAACTTCACGAGTCTTGAATGAATATACGCAAACAGTTTAGTGTAGTCAAGGCTTCATAATTGATGCACCCCCGTAATTGACGCACCTTCAATTATTACTAGCAACGATACAGCAGGCCACCTAAACTTTGCAGTCCAGCAGAATTAAATTTTTCATGAGTTTGAATCCATTTCAGCTATTTGCTGACCAAATTGTGGTATTTTTTAAGCTTTTAACACCCTCCCCCCCCCCCCCCCCCAGTTTTGCACGTTTTTGGGGCATTTGGAAATCTTACATCCTAAAAATAACCAACATTACCTCAATATGATAAGACTACTCTCTGGGACCTGACTTGTCTGCCCTTAGAGGCTCAGAGCATAGCAAACAGCATCTAAAGTCAATGGATGTATACTAAGGCCTGGACTACAGTTAGCTAATCGACGAATGTGTCAATTTAGGGGTATGATAGAACTTGACACGGCAGACATTTTGTGGCCAAATTCTGCTCAATTGTACTGTGCATAAGCACAGAACCTTAAATATTTTGAGATCATAACATTTCTGAGGAACTATACATATGAAAAACACATAGAGTTGAGTGATTTGGATTTTTCCTTGATATACATCTTTCATCAAATCCTTAATTGCGTCAATTATGAGCCCACCCTGCTACAGTATGATATTTTTCCGTCACTACACTGTGTACACAGTTATAATACATATAGGCCAGCGCATGTGTGATGTACCCTGTACGAACATTTCACTGTGCGTTGTTATCGATTAATGCCTTCATAGAAAACTTCGATCAAAGTAGATGATCATACCATACTAGTGTGCTCAGTATCTCTAAACCAATTCCAAACTCATCTACAACGAATAGCTTCCGGTAATTTTGAACGGGTATATCTTCGTTGCAACGAATGGATGCAGACACTTTGGTTACCTAGAAGTGAAGGTTACTATCGTGATGACGTAAATTTTCCGACCAATCATGAGCGCCTATTTACACGCAATTGCAAACCTGTTTGGGGAAAAAAATCGCATCCCGGGGGGTGGGGGATATATCCCCCACTTTTATGGTCAAGGGGGGATGGTTTACACAATCATCCCCCCAATTTCCAGTCCGATATAAAAAAAAATAAGTTCAAATTAAAACAAAATAAAATAAATTAAAGTTAAGTTAAAGTTAGGTTAGGTCAAAATACTGAGGTTTCAACCTCAGTATTTTTGCAAGCTGTTCTCACTCCAGGGTTCCATACACTGCAAACAAACAACAACAAAACATAACGAATATAGGCCTATGATATAACGAGTCGGGGCGTCAGAACATGTTGAGGATGAAGGGATATGCCTAGCCTACTTGAAGAGCTTGCATCGTGTTGACGTCTAAATGCCTCTTTAAACACTTACATATATTTGCTAGCGTTCACAATTTGAACGCCAGCGTTCACAATTTGAGCGCTGTAGCGTAAAGCATTTAAACAGTAGGCGTTCAGGATTTGAACACTATACACATCAGGTTCTCAAAAATGAGGTGTTTCTAAAAAGGGCATTAGATGTCAAAAAGTATTCCACTTAACCACTTAACTTGTTCTTTATTGTAATAAGGCTTTGACGCCCAGGTGCGTTCTATATCGGACGATTATCGGTTACATTTTGCTGTTCGTAGTGTATATGTAAGAATGCAAGCCGACGATCACTGATAGCCATTAGCCACCAGGAAGGGATTGTTACAGAGAACCGTCTATATTGACCACAACACCGACTATGGACGGTGAGGCACTTGAGTAATGAACATGTATGGACTATGGATGGGGTGATTGACAAAGGTAATAGAGATACAGAAGGTGAATACGGGAGCATGGCAGACAGAATAAATGATTATGATTATTGTACCATCTCAACTCATCTGACATGTATTACTTTTTTCATAGATTGAATATTTTCTCAGTAATTGAGGAATTGCATACATGAAATTTATATTTCAAAGCTGAACTCATGCAGCCTTAAACACTCCGGGGCCGTTTCAGGCCATCTGGGGAGTTTGCAAAGCCTAAAATTTTCTTGTACGCTCCGCGCAAACTGATGGTGGCGCTCCGCTTAGATAGTCTACTAATATCATCCCCCACCACTCTTCGGAACATATGTGCGCCACTGATGGAACCATACTAATGTAGTGTATATGTAGCCTCAAGCCATGCAAGGAGCTATCACCTATAGAGTTGCCTAGTGCAGGGAGATGTCACTGACAGCGAGAGGTTTACGTTATTAACACACTGTTACAAAAACGTATTCTTATAATAGAATACCGGCAGCCAGGACGTATGCGCTAAATTTAACAGAAGATCGTGAAGAACGGTGCGCCGTTCTAAACGAATACATTAGAACCGTAAAATCAAAAAGTAAGAGTTAATTATGTAAAGGAATAACTTCTCTCCTGTTAACGATTCCTATACTGTTTTCAAAGTTTGTCGAATTTTTTACTTATATTGCAATTAATTCTTCAGTGGCCAACCCATTTAGTGTAAAAACCGACCGGCTTCAATGTGTGTACTTTTCTAAGAAAGACACCAAGGAACGAACCTGCGGCACGAAAACCAAACTACTGAACGACTGTTCCGCTCTCATCCCCAGGCCCCTTGCATCGAGACTGTGACTCGAAAGGGATACTTTTTAAGAACAAGAGCCCAAGGGCACTGTGGTTCCTTGCGTAGGGGTATATGACAATACACATAATATTATCGTAGCAAGATTGGGCTCAAATAGTTCAAGTAAATGTGTTCCTACATGTACCCATAAAGTAACCAGCACTATAGCCAACACTTTTGTGATCACAAATTGTGATCGGATTTTTGATCAAAAGGCACTTTTGAGATCTGAATATGGCATCGAAAATGTAACAAATATAAGGTAACCTACAAGCGGGTCAACATATAGGATAACATTGGTGACCTCGGATCACATGACCGTTAAGTGTGAAAATATTCCCCTATACTATTCACAACTTGACCCAAAATACCAATCGTGTCAGACCTTGGCACTGGGAGTTATTGCATGAAATGTCTAAATATTAACTTTGAACTTGTATAACTTCACACACAAAGGTCACCCGGGGGTCAACCCATTGACATTTTTGATCAGTGAGACCTAAATAGAGCATCAAAACTTTAAAAATTCAAACATTTTTTCTTTGCCCATTTTCCCTCCCAAAATACTATATTTTTAACATTAGGAGGACCCCATTGTATTTTCCATTGTTCAAATCCACGTACCCTAACCTTAACAATACCCCATACATTAGAATTCTTCCGAGGACGTGGTGATTCTTTAGAAATCACAACCGAGGACCTGAAATTCTTTTGTTCAAGTCCTCAGTCAGAATACAAAACAAACGCACACACACGCCCGCCAACCTGACTACATAGGTTCTAACGCAAGGAATCAAAAAGTCGCCCAGGAAAGAACCTGGGCAAGAAAACTAAACTACCAAACGACTGAACCGCTTCCAACCCCAGTCCCCTTGCATCGAGACTATGACTGTGTGATCATCGTCAGGTGTGCATCACCATTCCCCTCGAAAGGGAACAGATACTACACATTATCTTAACACCTAATTATTATACGTTTAGTTTTAGTTTAGTAAATGCTTCAGGGCTAAGTCAACTACATGTACCGACTTTATGTTTTTGAGAAAATAGTGAACACGGTGTCGTTAATTTAAGCGCTAACAACAACAGTTTTTAACCATTAAACACATGCTCTTATATCAAAAGAAGTAAATCTACCACCCTTCAACATTAATTAGACATGTGATGCGTATAATTCAACACCGAAATCACCTAACGAGAATATAACCCACATAATTTCGGTAGCACCTTTTTTATTAATATGCAAATCGAACAGTGTCCGATGTTTGTTAATTGATACAGAACGGCGATAACTTGTAATTGTGCATTCACGCAAAGGTGTCAAAATACCCAATATTAAAGACAAATTATTCATTATTGGCGTCATGCAGTTAATAATGCATTCAACTGTTATTCTATATACAACCAATGGTGAATGTTAATTTACAATATAAATATACTGTAGTATGTCCATACAACATTTAAAGAACGGGAACCCCTGTTATTTGAAAAATCCAATTTTCTCATGTTCTGATATGTAACAAGTGAAAACAGGTTTCGTTTTCTTTCTGCAAATCACTGAATTATGCTGCTGAAAAACACCACTCACCCTCTTATGAATGCCAGTGCTTGTATATGTATTTGAATGCCCTCTAAATGTTGATATCTGTTTATTTTAAACAGTATTAAGATCTCAAATATGCAAGGAAGACATGTTATCATGACATGATATTGATAAAGAATGGCAGGGGAATTTAACCTCATCAACTATGTTTGCTAAGTAGTTTGGTGTGTCAAGCATCAACAAAGCAGAATAATTTACTTCATTGTATTCAATTTGTATTGTTTCTTCACAGTATTATGATCTCAAATATATAAGCCATGACTTCAACGTTATGATGTCCCTTGTCCTTGTAAGTTGTAGTGGGTGTACGTGCAAAGCCTAACGCTATGAAATGAATACACGGGATTCGTGGAATTTCTTCTTCGACAATTGCAATATACTCAATCTGTTTCTTTCAGTATCATGTTCACCATCTGGAATATATTGCAATATCTTCATGTTAGTAAGCCAGTACTGTAGCTTCGGGGAATCACGTTAAACAACAGGGACGTACAACCATAGGTCTATTCTAGTCATATAACATTCTAGTTATAGGCCTATATACAATTAAAAGACATCCTAACCTACGCCTATGCCTAGTCCAATGATTGGGTACAATATTCAATAGGTCCGCAATGCCATCATCAATCGTGACATAGTCTCAGCACTATGTAGGACTAGCTGAAGTACTATGCTAGTATTGATCAGTCATTTCCCGTTGACGTAACTTCAGCTTCAGTATTACAAATCTAATGTGCACCTATTTACATATTTACAAAATGTGAATGGGTCTTTTACAGGCCTTGAAGATGGCCACGGCTAACATGTGAAGTTGATTGCCCACAAAGTCCCCTGTGGTGTAATTTGCTATCGGAATGCAAGTTTCTTAGAACCTTAAAAAAAGTTCCAGAAACCAAACACTGTAACTTTACTGAATTAAAAAGATCAATGATTAGATCATATTGGTATTGCTACCATGGCTTTGTCTTTGATGTGGGTAACATTTTGCTTCTGAATTCTTCAGAATAAGTAGTTTGATTCCATGTTAATGTTTCACTTTTGATTAAGAAGTCACTAAGGCTCAAACGGCTCCATGATGTAATAATTCAATCGTAGGAAGAAACCCTCTAGTGAAGATGAAGACAGAGACTGTACTGGATATAGAGGAGATCAGGACCTATACCTATCAAGCTTCTTTCAGTATCCTACACTTCTTGATGTACAGAGTTCCATAGAAATGGTAACAATGAAGTAAATTATTCTGCTTTGTTGATGCTTGACACACCAAACTACTTAGCAAACATAGTTGATGAGGTTAAATTCCCCTGCCATTCTTTATCAATATCATGTCATGATAACATGTCTTCCTTGCATATTTGAGATCTTAATACTGTTTAAAATAAACAGATATCAACATTTAGAGGGCATTCAAATACATATACAAGCACTGGCATTCATAAGAGGGTGAGTGGTGTTTTTCAGCAGCATAATTCAGTGATTTGCAGAAAGAAAACGAAACCTGTTTTCACTTGTTACATATCAGAACATGAGAAAATTGGATTTTTCAAATAACAGGGGTTCCCGTTCTTTAAATGTTGTATGGACATACTACAGTATATTTATATTGTAAATTAACATTCACCATTGGTTGTATATAGAATAACAGTTGAATGCATTATTAACTGCATGACGCCAATAATGAATAATTTGTCTTTAATATTGGGTATTTTGACACCTTTGCGTGAATGCACAATTACAAGTTATCGCCGTTCTGTATCAATTAACAAACATCGGACACTGTTCGATTTGCATATTAATAAAAAAGGTGCTACCGAAATTATGTGGGTTATATTCTCGTTAGGTGATTTCGGTGTTGAATTATACGCATCACATGTCTAATTAATGTTGAAGGGTGGTAGATTTACTTCTTTTGATATAAGAGCATGTGTTTAATGGTTAAAAACTGTTGTTGTTAGCGCTTAAATTAACGACACCGTGTTCACTATTTTCTCAAAAACATAAAGTCGGTACATGTAGTTGACTTAGCTCTGAAGCATTTACTAAACTAAAACTAAACGTATAATAATTAGGTGTTAAGATAATGTGTAGTATCTGTTCCCTTTCGAGGGGAATGGTGATGCACACCTGACGATGATCACACAGTCACAGTCTCGATGCAAGGGGACTGGGGTTGGAAGCGGTTCAGTCGTTTGGTAGTTTAGTTTTCTTGCCCAGGTTCTTTCCTGGGCGACTTTTTGGTTCCTTGCGTTAGAACCTATGTAGTCAGGTTGGCGGGCGTGTGTGTGCGTTTGTTTTGTATTCTGACTGAGGACTTGAACAAAAGAATTTCAGGTCCTCGGTTGTGATTTCTAAAGAATCACCACGTCCTCGGAAGAATTCTAATGTATGGGGTATTGTTAAGGTTAGGGTACGTGGATTTGAACAATGGAAAATACAATGGGGTCCTCCTAATGTTAAAAATATAGTATTTTGGGAGGGAAAATGGGCAAAGAAAAAATGTTTGAATTTTTAAAGTTTTGATGCTCTATTTAGGTCTCACTGATCAAAAATGTCAATGGGTTGACCCCCGGGTGACCTTTGTGTGTGAAGTTATACAAGTTCAAAGTTAATTTTTAGACATTTCATGCAATAACTCCCAGTGCCAAGGTCTGACACGATTGGTATTTTGGGACAAGTTGTGAATAGTATAGGGGAATATTTTCACACTTAACGGTCATGTGATCCGAGGTCACCAATGTTATCCTATCTGTTGACCCGCTTGTAGGTTACCTTATATTTGTTACATTTTCGATGCCATATTCAGATCTCAAAAGTGCCTTTTGATCAAAAATCCGATCACAATTTGTGATCACAAAAGTGTTGGCTATAGTGCTGGTTACTTTATGGGTACATGTAGGAACACATTTACTTGAACTATTTGAGCCCAATCTTGCTATGATAATATTATGTGTATTGTCATATACCCCTACGCAAGGAACCACAGTGCCCTTGGGCTCTTGTTCTTAAAAAGTATCCCTTTCGAGTCACAGTCTCGATGCAAGGGGCCTGGGGATGAGAGCGGAACAGTCGTTCAGTAGTTTGGTTTTCGTGCCCAGGTTCTTTCCTTGGTGTCTTTCTTAGAAAAGTACACACATTGAAGCCGGTCGGTTTTTACACTAAATGGGTTGGCCACTGAAGAATTAATTGCAATATAAGTAAAAAAATTCGACAAACTTTGAAAACAGTATAGGAATCGTTAACAGGAGAGAAGTTATTCCTTTACATAATTAACTCTTACTTTTTGATTTTACGGTTCTAATGTATTCGTTTAGAACGGCGCACCGTTCTTCACGATCTTCTGTTAAATTTAGCGCATACGTCCTGGCTGCCGGTATTCTATTATAAGAATACGTTTTTGTAACAGTGTGTTAATAACGTAAACCTCTCGCTGTCAGTGACATCTCCCTGCACTAGGCAACTCTATAGGTGATAGCTCCTTGCATGGCTTGAGGCTACATATACACTACATTAGTATGGTTCCATCAGTGGCGCACATATGTTCCGAAGAGTGGTGGGGGGTGATATTAGTAGACTATCTAAGCGGAGCGCCACCATCAGTTGGCGCGGAGCGTACAAGAAAATTTTAGGCTTTGCAAACTCCCCAGATGGCCTGAAACGGCCCCCGGAGTGTTTAAGGCTGCATGAGTTCAGCTTTGAAATATAAATTTCATGTATGCAATTCCTCAATTACTGAGAAAATATTCAATCTATGAAAAAAGTAATACATGTCAGATGAGTTGAGATGGTACAATAATCATAATCATTTATTCTGTCTGCCATGCTCCCGTATTCACCTTCTGTATCTCTATTACCTTTGTCAATCACCCCATCCATAGTCCATACATGTTCATTACTCAAGTGCCTCACCGTCCATAGTCGGTGTTGTGGTCAATATAGACGGTTCTCTGTAACAATCCCTTCCTGGTGGCTAATGGCTATCAGTGATCGTCGGCTTGCATTCTTACATATACACTACAAACAGCAAAATGTAACCGATAATCGTCCGATATAGAACGCACCTGGGCGTCAAAGCCTTATTACAATAAAGAACAAGTTAAGTGGTTAAGTGGAATACTTTTTGACATCTAATGCCCTTTTTAGAAACACCTCATTTTTGAGAACCTGATGTGTATAGTGTTCAAATCCCGAACGCCTACTGTTCAAATGCTTTACGCTACAGCGCTCAAATTGTGAACGCTGGCGTTCAAATTGTGAACGCTAGCAAATATATGTAAGTGTTTAAAGAGGCATTTAGACGTCAACACGATGCAAGCTCTTCAAGTAGGCTAGGCATATCCCTTCATCCTCAACATGTTCTGACGCCCCGACTCGTTATATCATAGGCCTATATTCGTTATGTTTTGTTGTTGTTTGTTTGCAGTGTATGGAACCCTGGAGTGAGAACAGCTTGCAAAAATACTGAGGTTGAAACCTCAGTATTTTGACCTAACCTAACCTAACTTTAACTTAACTTTAATTTATTTTATTTTGTTTAATTTGAACTTATTTTTTTTTTATATCGGACTGGAAATTGGGGGGATGATTGTGTAAACCATCCCCCCTTGACCATAAAAGTAGGGGATATATCCCCCACCCCCCGGGATGCGATTTTTTTTTCCCCAAACAGGTTTGCAATTGCGTGTAAATAGGCGCTCATGATTGGTCGGAAAATTTACGTCATCACGATAGAAACCTTCACTTCCAGGTAAGCAAAGTGTCTGCATCCATTCGTTGCAACGAAGATATACCCGTTCAAAATTACCGGAAGCTAGAAATGTTCGGCCTAGGCTAGGCTACAGTTAGTACAGCAGCCTGCACTGCAGTAGCATGGACACTGCGAAGTTCGGACACCTAAACCTTAAAACAACCAAAACTATATATCATGGTATAAATCACCTGAAACTATAGTTGATATGGTTGGGTCATTTTGCAGAGAAAATAACTGTAGCTTCGCAGTTTTTCGTGCAATTGGCTCTTGCTGTAGGTTGTCATGGTGAAATCGTGTATTTCTTAGGGGTGTCCGAACTTCGCATTGTTCCAAACTTCGCAATACTGACTATACTACTACTGCACTAGCCTATGCCTCTCTGTGTATTACAGTAGTTGCCTTAGTTTGTCGGCCTAGCTACTCCTAAGGAGGCCTAGCTAGCATGATCTATTGAACAATATAACAAGGAAGCCTTCAGTAGACCAAACACTTCGGCCGGAAAACAGTATACTGTAGCCTAAATAGTAAATATATAACGTTAGTCGTTAGCATAATTTGCTGCCTACCGTCTCGTATGATCTGCCATGCCAGTAAATGCTCCGCGAAGGTAGCATTGGTCATTTTGTCGATCCCCGATCTCTGTTCCAGTAGATCGTTTTTGGAGACCCAGTCCATGTACGTAGCACCAGCTCAAGTACACTTTTCATGCCTGCAATTCCTTGTTCGTTTTTCGCTCACTGCTTTTGGCATCGGACCCACAATAAAGCAACTTGTGCCTTCCACCTAAACAGCGCGGCGACGCGACCGCAATATACACGTTACGTGTGTTTTGCTACCACTGCATGAAACTGTGCTATACATTACGTATATTTACATACAGGATTTACACTGTACAGTGGCAGTATATTACAAATACCGTATCACGTGAGTAACGGTGTACGAGCGAAAAATATGAAATTGGCCCGCCCTCTAAAAATTTCCTAGCTGAGAGAATGCCTTTAACTTTAAAAGAATTGAATTAAAAGCAATCGGGGCACTGAGTTCTGTTTAAGGTTCTTAAATTTAGCGAAGAATAAACCAGCGCTTAACATTCTCGGTGAGCTGATGCCTAACATTTACTTTGAGAACAATTACTGCTAAGCAAAACTATTACTATTTTTGTTATCCCTTCTGAAGTCTCAAATCACAAAAGAATGCTTCAACTCGTGCCTAATCGTACATAACATAGCCCGATGGGCATTCATACTAGTGTCAATCTATAACATTCCACAATGATTATTGTAATAACCTAACTTACTCAATCTTTCAGTCAGTTATGTAGGAAACCTGCAATTTTGACTGAACAGGCTATCTGGAATGATCTTATTTATACTAACTCGTTATTAGATTGATCTAACTCCTGCCAATATAACTTACACTAAATGTGAAATATTCATTTTTAAATTACTGTGTATAGCTTTGAACCTCTTTATAACAGTTTTCCAATTTAATTTTAATGATAACAAATTCATTAAAAATAACTATTAACTCACAGCTCGTTTTGACTTAATTATAGCAGACGTTAGCCAGAGCCGTATAGCTCTGACCGTACCTTAGCTTTAAAAGGGTGCCATCTTCTCATTGAACTTGTAATCACTTGATTTATCTCTCGTGTTTGTTCATCTACATTTGTCCGCTAACTGTTCACACCCGCTGAACTACAAAGTCACAGAAGATATTACAATGAAGATCCAATCAACCTGAAAAGTAGAACTTATTTAATATAACTGTTTCAAGATAACAATATGATTTGTAAAGAAAATGTAAAAAAGCAGATGGAGTTATTTACTTGGAAGAAACGATCAATTTTAGAAATTTAAGATCATAAGCATTACCCAATTTAGGAATATCTACAAACAGAAAATGAAAATGTTACATTTCGAAGAAAAACACTAGAAGTTAAGTGAAACTCAAACCTTAACTTATGGATGAAGTTGATAATTCAGGAGACTATCGGTAAATTCCATATGATGTAATTTAAATAAATTCATTAGCTATTAGTGGTTAGTGATCTAAACACAGATATACATCATTTAAACAAATCCCATTACTTGCAAGTAAATCAAATTTGCGCAAAAACGTAGGATTTGGTTCAATAATTTAATAATTTGGTAAATAAAATATTAGTTTAAGCCTCATCAACCTTTCTCTCTTGAAACATGAATTTGATCTGCATCTGTTTGTTTAAATTGCATTTTAATTATCAGTAATAACTTATTAATTTAAATACAATCCTTCAAAAAATCCTTCATCTTTATAAAATCCTTGCATTAGTTGAAGTAAAGGCTCCTTTTTCATAAGTATTATTACATTAGTGACTAACATTTACATTTTCAATTACAATTTCCAACTGAAAGTTCAAAATAAAAGTTCTATTAACTTATTCCTATTTACAAATAAACACGACCTAAATGTTTTAGTGTATCGCTTTATTTTCCTTTATCTTTATTTCTTTATTTTTATTATTTATAATATTATAATAATTATTCTAATTCTAACCAAATCCAATCTATTTATCTCCATCTACTCTGTTATCAGTAACTCTATTCTTTCATTCTAGATTCCTATCTCCTGTGTGGATCTAGATGACTGCTCTCCTAGAGTCGATGAGTCTGGTCTGAACCTTATCCTTCAGTCTGGTCTCTCTCTCTGTATCATGAGATCTCTCCAGAAGCTGGAGATCTATGACAGAAACAGGAGACTAACTAATAAAGAGGTGGCGGCCATCTTGTCTTACTCCTCACAGTGTACAAGCTTGAAGGAGCTGAGGTAGGTATTCCGGTGTAGATGTTAGAATCATCATAACAGTTGAAAAGGGAATTAATTTAATTAAAGAACGTTATCAATATTAAACTAACAATACAGAATGTAAAATCTGCTGTATTTGAATGTCAAGGATTGGATTTAATTAGTTCAGTTGAATTTATTTCAATAATTAGGTCATCGTGAAAGGAATTCTGTAGAATGGTATGATAAATAAAACAAAATATAATGAATTCAATAGTGAATATCTTAAGAGGGTGTTGGTAAGAAAGGGGTGGGGTGGGTGGGGTTTTTTTTAAACGTTCTTTGTTTAGTTAATGGTTTAAATGTAACTAAGAATTTGGTTTTAGAATGACAGGAATGTTTATTAGGATAAAATAAGAGATATATACACAAGGTTGTTGGATTTTAATAATTCTAGCGAGAATAATGAATATTCTAAAGTTGAGTTTTATAAGTAACAACTGTTACTTTTGACTGAAACCTCCAACATATTTGTTTTTTTAATTACGTACAATTTACTTAAGGACCGTTTCAACGAAAGAGATTGAAAATCGTTATTAATATGAAAGTAGTAAAATTATGGTTATTAAAATAGCAATAGCAATAACATATAACTGATTGGTTCAACGCCCCCCCCCCCCGCCCCCTCGAATTGTGATCAAATTATAATAATCTAGTAAAACTGAAATCTATACGAAACAAGCAACCATTTAAACAGTTTTAGTTGTCGCAGTTTGTGAAATAGTTACTCAAAGTTAGTTAATGTATATACGGTATCAAAAAGGGAAATAAATAATTGTAATGGAGCTAATTATAAAGTTAAATTGTATTTTTTACTATACCATCATATCATTAAAGGCAAATATGTATCTCATATATGGCAGAGGTTAAGATTTAAGTAATATCATACTACATCAATTTCTTCTTGATAGTTTGAAATACAATTTGACACCAAATAAGCTAAATTTATATTTATTCTCATTATTTTATCATAATGTTGAACAATAATTTAAAAAGTCATCGTGCGCTACATCTTTTTATAATTCATAACTTTGAACAAAATCTGCTTAATATTTTTATTGTTCCTCGTAATAATATTTTGTCATATTTGATTCGATCATGACATCCCTGTTTTGCCCTTTACAATTTAATGTGACTGAATTCCCCCTTCCCCCCACACCCACCCCAACCCCTCACTTATAACCCATTCGAACACTGGCTTCACTCAATACATTCCCGACACCTCCCATTTACCAATCCATCGTTGCCCTACCTGACCCATTCAGATAACCGTCGTTACACTATTTGTTCTTCGCAGTTTCCCTTTTCAATTAATTTTGACCCTCCTCTCACCCTAACCCTATCATCACCCTCTTTGTTCCTTCCACCGAGTAGTTTGTTATCATTATCTCCAGCTCCATTAACACTTACTTTTGTTTTCTTTGTTTCTTCATGTCCATTGTTTTCTTTACATAGACCTACTAAGAATATATTGTAATTTTATAGACAGAGACGTAAACCTCGCTAATACTTTAATATATTTCTTTTTCTCAGAGTCAAATTAGTTACACAACGAATATATTCAGTTTAATATATCGCTACTACTCTCTCCTTCATCAGTTCCTTAGACCAACTTCATATAACAGTTTCCCGTTTCCATCCTTACATTAGCAGTATTGCTTGGTCGGGTTATACAAAAATTGTAATACAGATCTATGATTATTCACTTACTAGACTATCAATGCTCTATCCCAATCCCGGTGTTTAGTATCCTCTTCAGTAAGTTTAGTCTAACCTCCTCCACCCTTCAGACACCATATACCTGTTCCCGCCACTGGCCCTCCCCTTCGCCCTCCTCTTCAGAGAGATGCATCTGTATGTTTTAGAGAGCTCATCGAATCCATTCCATGTTTCTACCCGTTAACATCATCACCGTTTTAGTACACACAGTAGGCCCATTATATTCTACTTCTACAATAGATTTCTGTACAAATATATGCAGCGCTTACATAATACAGACGATTGATTCAAACAATTTATGTTATAATGCA